>NC_081182.1:75614992-75807816 GCF_029867415.1 Vicia villosa
GCCTCGCCTCGTCCTGAAGCTGAAGTAGTAGTGTTAGATTCTGATACTGAAGCAGAATCTTCTTATAGGTTGGATAGAGAACCTCATCCATACTTCACTTCCAACCCTGCCTTTTCAAAAACCCAAATAAAATCCCGCCCTGTATATCCTATTGGTGTAGTTTTTGAAAACATAAAGAGGAATCTCAGAAGTACCTTTGATACTCTCAGAATTGCTGAGAGTTCTGGATTGAATGATGTTGCTATGCGGAACTTCTGGAGGATCTTTCGCAGAGAATCAGATGCTCTGTTTTTAGAACTTCAGGAAGCCTGTGTAGCTGCTGCCCCACGGCCTCGTGGAATTCTGAGGAATTATGAAGACTTCTGGTTTGCTAGTCTCAAAGGAAGACATCTGTTGGAAGAGAAGCCCTTCTTGGATGAGATGGAACAATTAAGATTGGCTGCTGAAATGGAAGCAAATCCATGCAGGGATATTGTTATCTTTATTCCTCAATACCCTGTTCTGCTCGGAGATTTCAAGACTCTCTTTGACTTTCTGAGGGAAAACCCTTCTAAGAAAGACCCAAGCTTGGTCATTCCAGAAGTTGTTGACCCACCAGAAGTTGAAGGTCCTTCTGCTCCCAGGAATCTAGCTGCCATTCTTCAGGCACTTGAGAATGGAGACTCGGAAATTCCTGCTGCAGAATATGGAGATGCTTCTATGCAAGAAGCAGATGCTGAAGATCATGTTGCTAAAACTGTTCCTGTTGAGGAAATCCCTGCAAATGATCTATCTATGGAAGCTGCAGATCAACATGCTATTCCTGTGGTTGAAAGCGGTGAAGCTTCTTCTGATGAATCTTCTCGTCTTGCAAAGACTCTGGAAGACATTCAGAAAAGACAGGATGAGCAAAGCTCACTCAATGCTGAGTATAGCGCTTTCATGGTGAGGCAAGAAGGACACAACAATATGGTTCAAGAGATGCTGACCAAGATCTTGTCAAGACTAGGGCCATCTTAGATTGAGTCTGTGTTGTTTCTTTCTTTTCGTTGCATCTGTCTTTGTGCATCTGATCTTTCTTATCTTCATGTACTTCTGTACCTGCTGTTTGAACTTTAATGAAATCATCTTCTTCCTCCGTGTGTTTCGTTGGTTTAACTCTGAATCTTTTTTGCTTTTTGATGTTATGACAAAAAGGGGGAGAAGATAAATGATAAATGATTTGATTAAATCTATCAGTTGCTGGGTAAAGCTCCCACACATTCACTAACAAGAACTGCAAGTTCTATATGGTTTAAGTGTTTTGCAGGTATAAAGAAGTGAAGAAAATCTTCAAAGCAAACACAAGAAGCAAAACCATGGAAACTGAAGCAAGCTGAGTGCTGTCAAGCTTCAGAAATCAGAAGCAAGAAAGAAGAATGAATCAGAAGCACTGATAATAGAATTTGATCCATATTTGTCTATTTGCTATGACAAAATTCTATTTGCTCTGATACATTATTTTAGCCTATATGGCTCTGATACATATCATGTGTTTTAATATACATTTTATGTTCTAACTCGTTCATGCTGACTTTTGTCGTTTAGTTTTTGTTCTGTAACATTTCAGGATGTAGAGATGCTCAAATGATGCTCTGGTACATTCAACAATGTTCTGATACAAATCTAGCATGAAGTGATGTTGGTAGAAATTCAAAGCTCTGAAGCTATCCGAGGGAAGCAGAAATCAGAAGCTGCGAAGGTTCTAAAGATCCAGAAAACTCAAGTTCTGAAGCTGTCCTAAATGGAAGCAGAAATCAGAAGCTGTGAATGTTATGAAGATCAAAGAAATTCAAGTTTTGAAGCTGTCCTAGATGGAAGCAGAAGTCAGAAGCTGTGAATGTTCAGAAGATCAAAGAAATTCAAGTTCTGAAGCTGTCCTAGATGGAAGCAGGAATCAGAAGCTGTGAGTGTTCTAGGGATCTAAAGAAATTCTAGTTCTGAAGCTGTCAAATGGAAGCAGAAGTCAGAAGCTATGAATTATCTAAAGACAGAAGCCTATATGATCGTCTCTACCGAAATAATCAGGGAAGTCTTTTATTAAAGTTCTTCGAGTATTTATTTCAGGGGGAGATTATTTATCTCAGGGGGAGATTGTTAATCTCAGGGGGAGACATATTCATATGCTTATGCTATAGCTGTGTAATTTGTCTTTTGCCGTTTATTCTTTCTGATCGCAAATTCATATCATTTATATATGTTTTTGTCATCATCAAAAAGGGGGAGATTGTTAGAACAAGATTTGTTCTGATCAATTATCTTAGTTTTGATGATAACAATAATATGAATTTTGCTTAAGATAATATGGTACTCTAATCCAATGCAATTTCCTTTTCAGGAAATATATAAAGAGTACGCATAATTCAGCGCTCAGAAGCTTTGTCTCAAAGGGTTCAGCATGCAACATCAGAACATGGTCTGGCAAGACATCAGAAGATGGTCGAAGCAGAATCAGAACATGGGTCTATGGAAGCATCAGAAGAACAAGAGAACAGAAGCACTGAAGTTCTGATGGTATCACGCTCAGAAGCACTTCAAGGTCAGAAGATCAGAAGATGCTATGCACCAAGCTGTTTGACTCTGATGATATTCAAACGTTGTATTCACAAACATCAGATCAGAAGAAAGTACAAGTGGCAAGCTACGCTGACTGACAAAAGGAACGTTAAAAGCTATTCTAGGCTATGTCAGTAGACACAGCGTGAACAAGGCTCGAGGTAGTTGACAAAAGCGTATAACATTAAATGCGATGCTGTACGGAACACGCAAAGCATTAAATGCACTCAACGGTCATCTTCTCCAACGCCTATAAATATGAAGTTCTGATGAGAAGCAAGGTTAACGATCCTGAACAAAACAATTCAAATTAACTTGCTGAAACTCTGTTCAAATTCAAAGCTCAGAATCTTCATCTTCATCAAAGCTCACTACATTGCTGTTGTAATATATTAGTGAGATTAAGCTTAAACGTTAAGAGAAATATCACAGTTTGTGATTATCGCTTTTAAGAAGCATTTGTAAACTCTTAGAATTGATTACATTAAGTTGTAAGGAACTAGAGTGATCGTGTGGATCAGAATACTCTAGGAAGTCTTAGAAGTGATCTAAGCAGGTTGTAACTAGAGTGATCGTGTGGATCAGTAGACTCTAGAAAAGTCTTAGAGGGTATCTAAGCAGTTGTTCCTGGAGTGATCAGTGTGTGATCAGAAGACTCTGGAAGACTTAGTTGCTGACTAAGTGGAGAACCATTGTAATCCGTGCGATTAGTGGATTAAATCCTCAGTTGAGGTAAATCATCTCTGCGGGGGTGGACTGGAGTAGTTTAGTTAACAACGAACCAGGATAAAAATAACTGTGCAATTTATTTTTATCTGTCAAGTTTTTAAAGCTACACTTATTCAAACCCCCCCTTTCTAAGTGTTTTTCTATCCTTCAATTGGCATCAGAGCGCCGGTTCTAAGGTGCAAGCACTTAACCGTGTTTAGAAAAGATTCAGGAAGAGAAAAACGCTTCAGTAAAAGATGGCTGGTGAAATTCCAACAGACCCACCTGCATCTACATCTGGCTCTGCTGAGCAATACAATGGTAACAATGGTTATACTAGACCACCAGTATTTGATGGTGAAAACTTTGAATACTGGAAAGATAAACTGGAAAGTTACTTTCTGGGTCTAGATGGTGATCTATGGGATCTTCTGATGGATGGTTACAAACATCCAGTAAATGCCAGAGGCGTAAAGCTGACAAGGCAAGAAATGAATGATGATCAGAAAAAGCTTTTCAGGAATCATCATAAATGCAGAACTGTTTTGCTGAATGCTATCTCTCATGCTGAGTATGAGAAGATATCTAACAGGGAAACGGCCTATGACATATATGAGTCCTTGAAAATGACTCATGAAGGAAATGCTCAAGTCAAGGAGACTAAAGCTCTAGCTTTAATCCAGAAGTATGAAGCCTTCAAGATGGAGGATGATGAAGACATTGAAAAGATGTTTTCAAGATTTCAAACTCTTACTGCTGGATTGAGAGTTCTTGACAAGGGATACACCAAGGCCGATCATGTAAAGAAGATTATCAGAAGCTTACCCAGAAGATGGGGTCCTATGGTGACTGCATTCAAGATTGCAAAGAATCTGAATGAAGTTTCTCTGGAAGAGCTTATCAGTGCCTTGAGAAGTCATGAAATAGAGCTGGACGCAAATGAGCCTCAAAAGAAAGGTAAGTCTATTGCATTAAAATCCAATATCAAGAAATGCACTAACGCTTTTCAGGCTAGAGAAGAAGATCCTGAAGAATCAGAATCTGAAGAAGAAGATGAACTGTCCTTGATCTCCAGAAGGCTAAATCAACTCTGGAAGACCAAGCAAAGGAAGTTCAGAGGCTTCAGAAGTTCAAGGAAATTTGAACGTGGAGAATCTTCTGATGAAAGAAGATTTGACAAGAAGAAGGTCATGTGCTATGAATGCAATGAGCCTGGACACTTCAAGAATGAATGTCCAAATCTTCAGAAGGAAAATCCCAAGAAGAAGTTTCATAAGAAGAAAAGTCTTATGGCAACCTGGGATGAGTCAGAAGATGATTCAGACTCTGAAGATGAGCAGGCTAACTGTGCGCTGATGGCGACAGAAGATGACAGATCAGAATCTACATCAGAATCAGATTCTGAAGAGGTATTTTCTGAACTTACTAGAGATGAGTTAGTTTCCGGTCTAACTGAACTTCTGGAACTCAAGTCTCAGATTAGTCTCAAATACAAAGAGCTGAAAAAGCTATTTGAATTTGAAACAAAGAAGCTTGAGTTGGAGAATTCTGAATTAAAAGAAAAACTTTTAAAATTATCCAATAATGTTGGATCTCCTTCTGATTCAGAACAATCCACTCCTAGTCTAAACCATATTCTGAAAGAATATGATTTAAGTTTCAGGAAGTTCTTATCTAGAAGTATTGGCAGAAGTCAGCTAGCTTCTATGATATATGCTGTGTCTGGAAACAAAAGAGTTGGCATTGGTTTTGAGGGTGAAACCCCATACAAACTTGAACCTGTTGATGAAATGAAATTCACATACAAGCCATTGTATGATCAGTTCAAGTATGGCCACTCTCATGATATTAGGCACACTTCACATGCTCAAAGTTTTCACATAACACACACCAAAAAGCATGTGACACAACCTAGGAAATATCATGAAACTCACATTAAAAATTATCATGCTGTTACTCCTTCTGCTTACAATGTTAAACCTAAGTTCAATCAGAACTTGAGGAGAACTAACAAGAAAGGACCCAAGAAAATGTGGGTACCAAAGAAAAAGACTATTTCTTTTGCAGATTCTCTTGGTGACAAAGAAGATAAAAGTCAACATGACATGTCTCCTAGACTCAAGTTGATCTCAACACTTGAAGGGAAGAAAGACTGTCTTCCAAGTTCTGGTACTTAAATCTGTTGAAGAAACTTTGTCTGAAGGAGATCAGAAAAGATAGTTTATCAGTCTTGAAATCATCTGTTTTGTTTGTTTCTCAAGCAATGGTGTTTTGTTCTTGAGTATTCTAAATGCTCTAAATGCTACAGAATATACAAAATTGAAACATTGATTGTGGACGAATCAATAAACATCTGGTTTGATGATAAACCTGTTTCTGATGAAACAAAGCAGCTTAAGAATTTCTGCAAATACAATTTTGTCGTATCAGAAGCTGCAGAACAAAGAAGTGAACCTCCAGAAGATGTGTATATCAGAAGTAATGGATCAGAAGATCATTCAGATTTATATCAGCACACTTCAGAAGGAGTGTTTCCAAAAGAGAAACTTGATCAGATCAGAAGCAGTGATCAGAATCTGAAGATGTAAAGTCTATTCTGAAATTTACAGCTGTCATCTATTATCTGATGGTGAACACGTGTCTGTACGGTTAGTACAAAGCGTGCAGTTGAAAAGACGCCGACCTAGGTAACTGTTTTAAATCATTTCATTTACCACGTTCTCTCTCCTCACGTCACCCATCATTTAATAAAATTGATTTCTTTTGATTCTGGAACTGTTCAGTTTATATTTCTTATTATTTTCCGTTTCAAATCCGTCTCTATATATTCTTTTCAAATCATTTCTTACATTTTTTTTCGCTCCCTTGTCTCTCTCTCTCCTTGCATTCTCTCGTTTGAAAAGTTCTTAGCCGTTTTCTAAAAACCCTAATCGAAAACCAAGTTCGCTCTTCTTGTTCGTTTTTGTTCATTCTGCATCCATGGCTGCCTTCACATCCAAAAATGCTGAGTCATCTGTTCCTCATCATCTCCAAGAAGAAACTTTGCAACTCACTCCTGTTGTTGCATGCTCCATTCCTAAAGATGAATTGGAAGTTCTGTGTGAACTCATGGTTGACTTTGACAACATTGAAGAAAACCAATTTCACCTTAAAGAAGACATCATCTTTCAAGGATGGACCTCGTTGTTCGCTGAGTTCGTTGGTCCAGTTTATCCGGATCTTGTCAAGGAGTTCTGGGTACATGCTGTGGTTGCTCCAAAATCTATACTTTCTTTCGTCCATGGAAAGTTTGTCGTTATTACTGAAAACATCCTAAGAATGATGTTTGATCTGAAAAACCCTGAAGGGGTTTTTGAGCTTGATCAAAGGGCAGATATGGGAGATGTCCTATCCACTCTTTATCCAAATGTCAAGAAAACAAAATACGTCAAGGAATTGAGAGATGTCTACAGAATCTGGACAAAGATCCTTCTTGGGTGTTTCTACCATAGGAAATCAACACATGCTTCGGATTTCATCAGTAATGATCAAAGGTATATTCTTTATTGCATTGCCACTCAGAAAAAGGTTGATGCGATTTACATTATCTTCAACCATATGTGGAAAGCAGTAAAGGATTCCAGAAACGCTTTCAGAAAAGAAAATGGTGGAACAATCATTCCTTTTGGTAGAATTATTACAAACCTTCTGGTGCATTCCAAGATTGTTGAGAGTCTGGAGTCTGAAGGTATTATCAAAAACCTTGCTGTCACCTCTGGAGCCTGTCTGAATGCTTATTCTTTGAAGAAGATGAAAATTATTGACACTATCCTCAAAGTTCCTCAACCTCTAGCTGGAACAAGAATCAGAAGAAAACCAGTACTAGCTGACTTTGAAACCTTCTTCAATAGTGAGGTACCTGAAGTCAGAACTAAGTATCTGAAGTCACAAAAAGAGGATAAGAGTCTTAAAGATCAAGACAAAGGTGCTCCTATTAAAGTGAATCGTAAGAAGGAAGAAAGGACCAAAAGAAAGTTTGATCATCCTGCTGCCACCACCAATAAAGAAATGGTCCCAGAAGAAGTCATTGCAAAGGTTGCTAAGGCTGTCTCTGCTGATTTTGAGAAGAAAAAGAAGGAAGCTGAGAAAAAGAAGAAGAAGTCTAATAACAATGCTGAGATTGTTGGAGTTGTTGAGAAGAAGAAAATCGGAAAAAGAAAGATGATTCTTCAAGAATCTGATGAAGAAAATATCTCTCAAGAGGCTGAGAATCAACCAGAAGTTCTGGCATATGTCAGAAGGAAAGAAATCGCTAGCGGCAAAACAAAGATTTTTGAAGAGCCGAAGAGTAAGAAGCAGAAGAAGACTGAGGATGTGGCCAAAGCTTTTCTGAGAGGTTCCAAAGGTATATGCATTTCTGAACCTAATTCTGTTCCTGCTGTTTGTTCAGAAGCTGCACCAATAGAGGTTGTCCCTACACCTGAACCAGAAAAAGCCACATCAGAATCACCAGTCTTTGTCCATGTTCTTACACCTCCACCTTCTCCTATAACCATTCCTTCCTCTCCACCTACCATAAATCCTGTTCTGGATATACCACCCCTTCAAACTCTCTTTCCATCTCAACCTTCTCTCAATGTCACTCTTGAACATACTCCCCCCACCTCTCAAAACAATCCTTGTGATTCTCCTTTTCCAACCTCTGCATCACATGAGCAGCTGCTCCGTGATTGCAACTACACTCCCAAGCCTCGTCCTGAAGCTGAAGTAGTAGTGTTAGATTCTGATACTGAAGCAGAATCTTCTTATAGGTTGGATAGAGAACCTCATCCATACTTCACTTCCAACCCTGCCTTTTCAAAAACCCAAATAAAATCCCGCCCTGTATATCCTATTGGTGTAGTTTTTGAAAACATAAAGAGGAATCTCAGAAGTACCTTTGATACTCTCAGAATTGCTGAGAGTTCTGGATTGAATGATGTTGCTATGCGGAACTTCTGGAGGATCTTTCGCAGAGAATCAGATGCTCTGTTTTTAGAACTTCAGGAAGCCTGTGTAGCTGCTGCCCCACGGCCTCGTGGAATTCTGAGGAATTATGAAGACTTCTGGTTTGCTAGTCTCAAAGGAAGACATCTGTTGGAAGAGAAGCCCTTCTTGGATGAGATGGAACAATTAAGATTGGCTGCTGAAATGGAAGCAAATCCATGCAGGGATATTGTTATCTTTATTCCTCAATACCCTGTTCTGCTCGGAGATTTCAAGACTCTCTTTGACTTTCTGAGGGAAAACCCTTCTAAGAAAGACCCAAGCTTGGTCATTCCAGAAGTTGTTGACCCACCAGAAGTTGAAGGTCCTTCTGCTCCCAGGAATCTAGCTGCCATTCTTCAGGCACTTGAGAATGGAGACTCGGAAATTCCTGCTGCAGAATATGGAGATGCTTCTATGCAAGAAGCAGATGCTGAAGATCATGTTGCTAAAACTGTTCCTGTTGAGGAAATCCCTGCAAATGATCTATCTATGGAAGCTGCAGATCAACATGCTATTCCTGTGGTTGAAAGCGGTGAAGCTTCTTCTGATGAATCTTCTCGTCTTGCAAAGACTCTGGAAGACATTCAGAAAAGACAGGATGAGCAAAGCTCACTCAATGCTGAGTATAGCGCTTTCATGGTGAGGCAAGAAGGACACAACAATATGGTTCAAGAGATGCTGACCAAGATCTTGTCAAGACTAGGGCCATCTTAGATTGAGTCTGTGTTGTTTCTTTCTTTTCGTTGCATCTGTCTTTGTGCATCTGATCTTTCTTATCTTCATGTACTTCTGTACCTGCTGTTTGAACTTTAATGAAATCATCTTCTTCCTCCGTGTGTTTCGTTGGTTTAACTCTGAATCTTTTTTGCTTTTTGATGTTATGACAAAAAGGGGGAGAAGATAAATGATAAATGATTTGATTAAATCTATCAGTTGCTGGGTAAAGCTCCCACACATTCACTAACAAGAACTGCAAGTTCTATATGGTTTAAGTGTTTTGCAGGTATAAAGAAGTGAAGAAAATCTTCAAAGCAAACACAAGAAGCAAAACCATGGAAACTGAAGCAAGCTGAGTGCTGTCAAGCTTCAGAAATCAGAAGCAAGAAAGAAGAATGAATCAGAAGCACTGATAATAGAATTTGATCCATATTTGTCTATTTGCTATGACAAAATTCTATTTGCTCTGATACATTATTTTAGCCTATATGGCTCTGATACATATCATGTGTTTTAATATACATTTTATGTTCTAACTCGTTCATGCTGACTTTTGTCGTTTAGTTTTTGTTCTGTAACATTTCAGGATGTAGAGATGCTCAAATGATGCTCTGGTACATTCAACAATGTTCTGATACAAATCTAGCATGAAGTGATGTTGGTAGAAATTCAAAGCTCTGAAGCTATCCGAGGGAAGCAGAAATCAGAAGCTGCGAAGGTTCTAAAGATCCAGAAAACTCAAGTTCTGAAGCTGTCCTAAATGGAAGCAGAAATCAGAAGCTGTGAATGTTCTGAAGATCAAAGAAATTCAAGTTCTGAAGCTGTCCTAGATGGAAGCAGAAGTCAGAAGCTGTGAATGTTCAGAAGATCAAAGAAATTCAAGTTCTGAAGCTGTCCTAGATGGAAGCAGGAATCAGAAGCTGTGAGTGTTCTAGGGATCTAAAGAAATTCTAGTTCTGAAGCTGTCAAATGGAAGCAGAAGTCAGAAGCTATGAATTCTCTAAAGACAGAAGCCTATATGATCGTCTCTACCGAAATAATCAGGGAAGTCTTTTATTAAAGTTCTTCGAGTATTTATTTCAGGGGGAGATTATTTATCTCAGGGGGAGATTGTTAATCTCAGGGGGAGACATATTCATATGCTTATGCTATAGCTGTGTAATTTGTCTTTTGCCGTTTATTCTTTCTGATCGCAAATTCATATCATTTATATATGTTTTTGTCATCATCAAAAAGGGGGAGATTGTTAGAACAAGATTTGTTCTGATCAATTATCTTAGTTTTGATGATAACAATAATATGAATTTTGCTTAAGATAATATGGTACTCTAATCCAATGCAATTTCCTTTTCAGGAAATATATAAAGAGTACGCATAATTCAGCGCTCAGAAGCTTTGTCTCAAAGGGTTCAGCATGCAACATCAGAACATGGTCTGGCAAGACATCAGAAGATGGTCGAAGCAGAATCAGAACATGGGTCTATGGAAGCATCAGAAGAACAAGAGAACAGAAGCACTGAAGTTCTGATGGTATCACGCTCAGAAGCACTTCAAGGTCAGAAGATCAGAAGATGCTATGCACCAAGCTGTTTGACTCTGATGATATTCAAACGTTGTATTCACAAACATCAGATCAGAAGAAAGTACAAGTGGCAAGCTACGCTGACTGACAAAAGGAACGTTAAAAGCTATTCTAGGCTACGTCAGTAGACACAGCGTGAACAAGGCTCGAGGTAGTTGACAAAAGCGTATAACATTAAATGCGATGCTGTACGGAACACGCAAAGCATTAAATGCACTCAACGGTCATCTTCTCCAACGCCTATAAATATGAAGTTCTGATGAGAAGCAAGGTTAACGATCCTGAACAAAACAATTCAAATTAACTTGCTGAAACTCTGTTCAAATTCAAAGCTCAGAATCTTCATCTTCATCAAAGCTCACTACATTGCTGTTGTAATATATTAGTGAGATTAAGCTTAAACGTTAAGAGAAATATCACAGTTTGTGATTATCGCTTTTAAGAAGCATTTGTAAACTCTTAGAATTGATTACATTAAGTTGTAAGGAACTAGAGTGATCGTGTGGATCAGAATACTCTAGGAAGTCTTAGAAGTGATCTAAGCAGGTTGTAACTAGAGTGATCGTGTGGATCAGTAGACTCTAGAAAAGTCTTAGAGGGTATCTAAGCAGTTGTTCCTGGAGTGATCAGTGTGTGATCAGAAGACTCTGGAAGACTTAGTTGCTGACTAAGTGGAGAACCATTGTAATCCGTGCGATTAGTGGATTAAATCCTCAGTTGAGGTAAATCATCTCTGCGGGGGTGGACTGGAGTAGTTTAGTTAACAACGAACCAGGATAAAAATAACTGTGCAATTTATTTTTATCTGTCAAGTTTTTAAAGCTACACTTATTCAAACCCCCCCTTTCTAAGTGTTTTTCTATCCTTCACTGATATGTTGTGATTTTGAAGCCCAAATCTAGTTGGGAGAAGGTTATAAATATAAGCATTATAACCTAGAAAAGACACGGGTCGAAGATGTAGAAATACTAGGGCTTGTCATTTGTACCATTCTCTATGAGGGTTGGTTGTTTTGTAATCCACTCGACATATGAGTTGGAATGAGTTCTTTGAGTTGTAAGGTTCTATTATCTCTCTTAAGCTATGAAGGATAGAGTTAATTATTGTTCTTAGAGGAAGCTTTTAAGCAACTCTAAGTATTGTTCTTAGTCAAGAGTTTTGGCTAAGTATTTTTCGATTAAGTGAGTCTTAATCGTGTTATGTTTTGTAATTGACAATTGTGGTCAAGGGCCGTCAATATCACTAACTGCGGTAATTAGAAGTGAGTGGGGTTATCTTATCTAGGAGGTTCTTAGGCAGAAGTTGAACTGGATAGTGATTAAGCGAGAAGTTGTAATCTGAGGTTGTTTAGCTTTGCATTGATATTGCTAATAGTGGATTTCCTTTCTGGCTGGGTAGCCCTCAGATTAGGTGTTGTTGTACATTGAACTGGGTTAACAATCTTGTGTGTTATTCACTTTTCAGTATTGTGTATGAACGTTTATACCTTGCCATATTGTTTAAGTCAAATCAGATGTCACGACATCCTTTACGACATCTAGAATCAGCTATACCAGTATTTCAATTGGTATTAGAGCATGCATCATATTCTATTTTCTGGGTGAGATCCTAGGGAAGATACTTTCTGGTTATGGGCAAGGTAGGTGGCACCTACTAAAAAGTTGTTTGAACTTGGAGATGTTCATATTGTTGTTTGAATGGTCCCTAGAAGTGGACGATGGACTATTCATGACAGGGTGTGTTTTGGACGTGTCAGTTGTTTTTCTGGCGTATAGATTTGGTGATAAGCTGCTGTATGGTTTGATTTATTTTCAAACATATGTTGACCTGTTGCACCCAGGGTGTGTGTGGGCTTAAATGTTCAGTTGAGACATGTGTTCTGAGTTTCCAGGGGTCGTGGTTGCATTTTCCTTAAAGGTTCCTCTTATGTTGTTTAAGGGTTCTCTTATTCTCCATGATTCTCTTATGCCACCAATTGAGAGGAAGATTTATCTATGACAAGAAAAGGTTCTTGGGTTGAGGGGGAGTGCAAGCTATCTTCTTCCTCATGTACACCAAATAACTTCAAGACTTTCTATTCCTTATCCTAAGGTTTCTGTTCCTTGGTGTTGAATTTTATGATTCTGAAGAGCTGTTGCTATGTTCAGTAGCTTCTGAAGATTGCTAATGTTTGTGATCTTTTTATTATTGTAATTGTTTATTTCTTTTAGCTAAAATTTACCAAAGGGGAAGATTGTTAGTTCTCTATTTTATTGATTGGCATTAATTTTAGTAAAACAAATATAGCAACAATATGCTAAATAGGATGTGTTAACTTGCTAAGAAGAACATGTTGAGGAAAAGGTCCTATTTTATGAAGAAACATGTTGAGATGAAATATTTCATCATTTGGTGCAACATGTCGGACAAGATGTCCTATACAGAAGTCATTCGACATCATGACTGTTTGGTCTAGGCTGTTGGATCGGTTCAAGATTTAACAAGTGCTGAATATTCTGAGATAATTATACAGTCCTATGTGGCTCGGATTTTAAAGGTCTGGAAGATTCAAGTCAGAATCAAGAAGAATATTCAGTTTCTAATTATGGAGATAATTTAGGAAGATTTGATTGAAGACCTATTTTTGTGCTGAATCTTCTGCGGATTTGTAGCAGCTGATATGTTGTGATTTTGAAGCCCAAATCTAGTTGGGAGAAGGTTATAAATATAAGCATTATAACCTAGAAAAGACACGGGTCGAAGATGTAGAAATACTAGGGCTTGTCATTTGTACCATTCTCTATGAGGGTTGGTTGTTTTGTAATCCACTCGACATATGAGTTGGAATGAGTTCTTTGAGTTGTAAGGTTCTATTATCTCTCTTAAGCTATGAAGAATAGAGTTAATTATTGTTCTTAGAGGAAGCTTTTAAGCAACTCTAAGTATTGTTCTTAGTCAAGAGTCTTGGCTAAGTATTTTTCGATTAAGTGAGTCTTAATCGTGTTATGTTTTGTAATTGACAATTGTGGTCAAGGGCCGTCAATATCAGTAACATGTGTCGTTAGTGTGAGACATCACTGCGGTGATTGGAAGTGAGAGAGGTTATCTTATCTAGGAGGTTCTTAGGTAGAAGTTGCATTGGGTAGTGATTAAGTGAGAAGTTGTAAATTGAGGTTGTTTAGCTTTGAATTGATACTGCTAATAGTGGATTTCCTTCCTGGCTTGGTAGCCCCCAGATTAGATGTTGTTGTACACTGAACTGGGTTAATAATCTTGTGTGTTGTTTACTTTTCAGTATTGTGTATGAACGTTTTACCTTGTCGTATTATTTAATTCAAATCAGATGTCGCGACATCCTATACGACATCTGGAATCTGCTATACCTGAATTTCAATTGGTATTACAACATGCATCCTATTTTATTTTCTGGGTGAGATCCTAGGGAAGATACTTTCTGGTTATGGGCAAGGTAGGTGGTACCTACTGAAAAGTTGTTTGAACTTGGAGAAGTTCATATTGTTGTTTGAATGGTCCCTAGAAGTGGAGGATGGACTATTCATGACAGGGTGTGTTTTAAATTTGTGTGTTGTTTTTCAGGCGTGTAGCTTTGGTGATAAGCTACTGTATGGTTTGATTTATTTTCAAACCTATGTTGACCTGTTTCACTTGGGTGTGTGTGCGCTCAGATGTTCGGTTGTGAACTGTGATTTGAGTTTCCAAGGGTGGTGGTTGCGTTTCCCTTAAATGTTCCTCTTACGTTGCTTGAGGGTTTTCTTATTCTCCATGGTTCTCTTATGCCACCAATTGAGAGGAAGATTTATCCCTCCGTGACAAGAAAAGGTTCTTGGGTTGAGGGGGAGTGCAAGCTATCTTTCTTCCTCATGTACACCAAATAAATTCAAGACTTTCTACTCCTTATCCTAAGATTATTGTTCCTTGGTGATGAGTTTTATGATTGTGAAGAGTTATTGCTATGTTCAGTAGCTTCTGGAGATTGCTGATGTTTGTGATCTTTTTATTGTTGTAATTGTTTATTTGTTTTAGTCAAAATTTACCAAAGGGGAAGATTTTTAGTTCTCTATATTGTTGATTGGCATTAATTTTAGTAAAACAAATATAGCAGCAATATGCTTAATAGGATGTGCTAACTTGCTAATAAGAACAGGTTGAGCAAGAAGTCCTATCTTATGAAGAAACATGTTGAGATGAAATATTTCATCATCTGGAGCAACATTTCGGATAAGATGTCTTATACATAAGTCATTCGACATCGTGACAGTTTGGGCTGGGCTGTTGGATCGGTTCAAGATTTAACAGATGCAGAATATTTTGAGAATGTTATGCAATCCTATATGGCTCGGATTTTATAGGCCTGGAGGATTCAAGTTATAATCAAGAAGAATATTCACTTTCTAATTATGGAGATAATTTAGGAAGATTTGATTGAAGACCTGTTTTTGTCAGAATCTTCTATTGATTTGTAACAGCTGATGATATGCTGTGATTTTGAAGTCCAAATCCAGTTGGGAGAAGGTTATAAATAGAAGCGTTGTAACCTAAAAAAGATACGAGTCCAAGATGTAGAAGTATTTTTAAAATAGGAGATAAGAGGATTAAATTTTAGCCATTAGATGAGATATTTGGTCTTCATGAAATCACGAGGAAGCGTAGATAATAAATGTTCATCAAGATCAAATATCCACTCGACTATTAAAAACCGATTATTAAATCAAAAATAGTTTATTAAATGCAATTGTGATAATTAGTTTTAAAATATGATTATAACAAATGAATAGTAAATATTCACTAAGTATTTACTTAAATAAATTGACATGTTTTTTTAGAGAATAATAAATTTTTATTTCTCAAAAAACATGAAGTACACGCCGATCAGAAGATCCATGCATCTACACAACATCAAATATTCCTAAAGAACCTAATTAATACATAGATTACTCATGTTAACATGGTTCCTCGAAGTTTTATGGTTGAGACTTCTCATAACTATAATAGTTTGTATATTCAGGATGATTTCAGTGTTTGGTCTTTTCTGAATAAACACGAGCTCATTGTGAGCATTCCAGATGTAACACCCCATTTTACCCGACTAATATATTTAAAATCAGAGTTACAAAAATTCCGACATATAAACAGGATATCACATGTACTACGTAAATCAATGGCATTTAACCACATGTAAAACAAATACATAACACTTAAAACTTGGATGAACCGATAACAACATATTTTGATCTTTGAAAACAAATCAACTTTCATTAAATAAACAACGGAATAACAATTTCAACTTAAATGACATATTATCTCGTCCAACTGAAAACAACTTCAAAAACGACAAATTACTTAATAATATCAACTTAAAATTCAGCAACTAAATATATAGTAACAATTATAAAACACAAGCGTTCACCCCCCCCCCCGAGTGTTACGTATCAGAGCGACCAACACCTGACTCGAACTACTGAAGTTAAACAACCTTCATTCTAGATTGCCTGCACGTTACCAACATAGGGGTAACATTCAAATAGAAGGGGTGAGATATCAAACAATATAATCGGTTGTATGATAAATACTATGCTAGAATTAGTTCATGCAAAATCACCACTTCACAACTTTTTAAACGACATTTATCATCACAAAATTATCAACAAAACATCTCAACTATTTCAGCTTCACAACGATATCATCAACACGGTATAATGACTATTTTATCATCACAACAACTCAGAGATGTAATTTGAAATGCGACTCATTACGATGTACATGCATGTGATACCAACGGAGCAAAACTCCCTACTTAAAATCTACCAGTTAATAGAGGCATCAACAAGGCATAAGCCTTCAACTTTAAAACAAGGCACAAGCCTTCAACTTTCAAACTTTTGTCAATTCAGGCCAACTTACAGAGCATAAGCTCACAACTTTTATGCTATGAATGCGACAACGGATGAATGCAACAACAACCGCATAAGAATTATTCAACTTTGACATTAGCCTACAACTTGATTTCTTTGCCAATTAATAGAGGAAAAACAACAACAACAAAAACAATTATCAACAACCACAACATAACAACGATAATAAGAATTATCAACAACAACATAACAACAATAGCAACACAACAATAATAACAACGACACCTCAATGACAACTCAACAACAATTCAACACTAGAATAAGCCTACAACGACTAACAACATCAACAACTATTCAACGCTGGCATAAGCCTACAACAAACATTAGTAACAACTTATACAATCCGACGTCTCAACCGAAATATATTACAAACACTCCGTATAATTATTTGGACAACTCGACTATATTCCGCTAATTTATTTCCTGCTAAATTACTATTATTTTCAACTCTGTTAATGTTCTAATATTTTCACTACTAACTATTGTAATATTCTTCTGCTAATTATTTACCACTTTCCACCATTAATTACTGTATTGACTTGACTATTTTGCTGATATTAACTACTGGTTACTGTATTACTTTCTGTCATGCATTCCTGCTAATTAATTTATGCTACTGTTACTAAAACATTCATGTGCTTCCATTTCTTCATGTGCTAATTAATTTTCTGCTAATTAGTTTTATCTTTCATTAACTACATGTGCCATAATTAAGACTATAATTCAATTAGGAAAATGACAAAACTATTAATACATGGAACAAGACTAGTATAATGCACACAAAAAATGTTGAGTGGCTCCCACCTCCACTAGGAGGCTAGCGCCTCCCAGTCTCCTTTCCATATGGAGGCCAGCGCCTCACTCCCTCTTGCATGTGTGAGGCAGGCGCCTCACCCTCCCTTTTCCACTTGGAGGCAGTCACCTCTCTCTCTCTCTCTTAGGCAATGAGAGGCAGTCACCTCTCATAATTTCCGGTTTAGTAATTTCTTCTAATTTCTCCAGAATTCCTTCGGTTCCTAGTTTCTAACTCGATTACAAATTCCAGAACAATACAACATATAATCACAGAGATAGATCAACAATTATATATTCCTGGAATATTTACCACAACCAAATTCATCGATCGGTAACACTACAATGACATCAAAAGCTTATGAGAGCAGCATCAATTCCAAAAACACATTCACATAATTATAATACTCATATAGGGAAAACAAACAGAAATTCGGTACAATCTGAAACAACAATTAAACGCAACAACGATTTTTACGCTACCCAATCCCTACATAATACTCATCATATATCCCATTATAGAGTGAGAACCCCACTCTTACCTTGGATTAAAGACCGCTCTATAATTCTACCATTGAATTCGGATCTTCCCTAACTTCCAGCCTTTGCTTCTTTTCCTCTTTCTCTGCAACTTCTCACGATCCCTTTTCTCCACTTCTTTCTCTTCTTTCCCCTTCCAAATAACCTAATTCTCTACTTAACCAAACCTCACAATTTTTAATATTTCTATTGGGCTTAACTTTCACACCCCACCTTTACTACAACCAACTACTTAAACCAACCCAACAATTAATCTCATAACTATTCCAATATTATTACTACTACTAATCAACTAATTACTAACAACATGACAACTTGAATCAACATTTCATAACAATTCACAACTTAGACAATTAATTCAAAAATAATTCAAAAATAATTCGAAAATATTTAATTAACTAATAATTAAATACAGGGCGTTACTCCAGACATGATAGACCGTGTCTGCCAGAGTCATTTAAAGTATCTCCTTGCGTCATCCTTTCTTTGTAGTTTCTTGGATCAACCAATTCTTTTCATTATCCCAAGTTGAAGCCCTCTTGTTGTATCCGTTCAACTACAACATGTTTATCCAAATTTCATTTGTATATCTGCACTCTAAAAAATGTGTTGCACACTTTTATTTTGTTGCCAGAAACAACAGTTCTTCTTAGTAATCATTCCAAACTTCTCCAATCTATCTTTTGTTGGTAATCTTTCCAACATAACCAACCACATAGTGAATCTTTCCCAGGGTCTGGCATGGTTTTGGAAGAACATTTTTTCCAATTGACATCAATGCTCTCACCTTTGAGTTCTTTGTACATGGAAGAAGTTTTGTATTTTCCTGTTTGCACACACATGTTCGTGCAGTAGTTATTCTGTACTAAATTTCTACATTTCAAAACACTATTCTATATCCATGAGCTAGTTGTGGTAGCTTGCCATTGCAGTATTGGTTTGCCTTTCATATAATATGTATCTAACCATTTGATTCATAATTTGTCAGCTTTCACATGTAAGTTCCATAATAGCTTTAGTAAAGTTGCTTTGTTCCATATGTTGAGGTTCTTGATGTTAAGTCCCCAGCCTTTTTTGGTTCACATATTTTCTCCCAAGCCACATATGCTTTTTCCTACAACTTTTCCAGACCATAAGAAGTTCTTGCAGATAGATTCCACTTTATTATGATCTTTTATGGTATGGGAAAACCTTGCATCCAGTATCCTGTAACTGCCATTAAAACACTACTAACTAGTTGTTGCCTTCCTGCATAGCTAAGAAATTTGACAGACCAATGTTGAATCTTTGCTACCATCTTGTTAATCAAAGGCTGACATTGATTTATGGAGATTTATTTGCTCGATATTGGAACTACCAAGTATCTAAATCGAAGTTTCCCTTCAACAAAACCAGATGCATTAAGAATGCTATATTGATTCTGCAAGTTTGTTCCACCAAAGAAGACCTTGCATTTATCAGGGCTGGATTTGAGTCAAGTTACATCAGAGAATTTTTTAAAAACTTACATCATTAATTGAACAAATCTCACATCTCCTATAGAAAATAACATAAAATCATCAACAAAGCAGATGTTTGTGATTTTCATCTCGACACACTTGGGATGATAACTGTAATCAGGAATCATTTGCAACTCTGCCATACATTTGTGCAAATACTCCATTATTAGAACAAATAAGACAGGAGACTGGATCACCTTGTCTCGAGCCCCTCTTTGCTTTCAAAGTGCTACTCATCTATCCATTTATCAAATATCTATAAGATATAATTCTGACTGTCAACATTATCCAAGTAATAAATCTAGCAGGAAAGTTCATCTCCCTCATGATCATCTCCAAAGCATCCTAGTTGATTGTATCATAGGCCTTAGGCAGATAAATTTGAATGGTGCATCTAGGAGAGACATGCTTCCTGCTATATCCTCCGAGTAATTCATGTGCCATGATTATGTTGTCATGAAATGTTTACCTGGTAACAAAGCAGTTTGGCGATCATCCACTATAGTAGTAATAACCTTGCTGAGCCTAACAATCATGACTTTAGATATGATTTTATAGATTGTGGAGCAACAAGCAATATGCCTCACATCCTTCATGGTTGTGGCTTCCTTTGTCTTAGGAATTAAGGTTACTAAAGTACATTTGGCTGCTTTGTAAAGTTTGTTGTTAAGAAAAAAGTCTTGGACAACCTCAATCACATCCTTCTTCACCACATTCCAACCAGATTTAAAAATTTTGGCATTAAATCCATCAATATCAGGTGCTTTATTATCTCCCATATTCTTTACTGCATTCCAAATGTTTAATGTGAAAAGTTTAGAGTTTTTATTTTTGGCGGTTTTTATAAGCTTACATGTCTTTAAGAAATGAAAAGAAAAAAATTATGAATTTAAAACTTCTAATAGTAAAAATACGTCTAATATATAGTGTCATAAATTCAAGGGTTAAATATACTTTTGGTCCCTATAAAAATAAATGACATGTTTTGGTCCCTACAAAATTGTTATACAAGTAATTTTAATCCATACTATTAAACTAATGTGTATTTTAGAATGATAATTTTGCAAATATATTTAGAACGTTTTAAAAAAATTCTTGAAAAAAAGAACTCAAAATTTTATTTGTAAGTTGATAGTTTTATTATTTTTATCATTATCTTTTAAAATTTAAAATATTCATATATAATTCTTCCCTTTCTAAAAAATTAAAAATAATTAAATAATTTTTAAATTTTTAGAAAATAACAGAAACTAAAACTGCATACAATAAACATTTTTAAGAATTAAAATATGTCATTTTTTTAATAAGGACTAAAAATAAAATTTTATATATATATATATATATATATATATATATATATATATATATATATATATATATATATATATATATATATATATATATATATAAATTCAATAATCCTATGCATCAGTTATGGTTATCATATCATAGTCATGGCAATAAAGCTCCTATGAATTGAAAGGAACTTTCTTTCTTATCCCAAAATTAAACATGTTATTTAAAGTATACGGCTTTCATATCCATACATACGTACAGAAACATCTACCAATTTTGCCGACACATCACAACCAACAATTTTCCTAACAAATTTGGGTATATACCCAATTATTTAACATCTTCAAGCAAGACAAAACCAGGTCCACATATCAAATTAGGGTAGCCAAACAACGTTGTGCTTTAATTTGGATGCATGAATCAAACACCAATGGTTATGTTAGTTCTGGCTTCTCTTAAAGTTGTCCCTCTTCTTTTCATGCATGCCAACTATTGCATATGTTTTCATGGTTTAAGAGTTTGATAAGGTTCAATGTATGAGATTAATTTGAGTGGTTTTTGCCATGTGATCACCCAAATGGAGATTACGTTGGTTAATTAGTTTGAGAAGTACATGTGAATATGTGATTAATCACAAGTCAATTCGGTTTTTGAGTATATTTAAAGGGAAAGAATGGTCACTTGTCCTTGTGTAATTGTTTGGACAAATAGTCATATGTGTACTTGGAGGAAAACATGATATGGTGGCTGAAAAATAATGGTTCATATATAGTTTTCGTATTATTCGATTAATCATGTTTTGAGCCACTCTAACTAAAAAACTTGTCTCGTGATTAAGATAAATATTAAATACTTTAAGTTTATTAAAAATATTATTTAACTTTTTTTAATAAATAATAACTTTTTAAATAAATTTAACGGTTAAATATGTTTTAGGTCCCTGTAAATATCCCAAAATATTGTTTTCGTCCCTCTAATATTTTTGTTCAATTAATGGTTCCTCTAATATTTTCTATCCCTATTATGCATTATTCATGCTGTCAATTCCACTTAACAGACGTTTATGTGGACAATGACTTGGCATTTTTTTTAATTAAACTGTCAGCCAGTATTTTCCACGTGTGTAATCAAATTACCAACATAAATGTTCACAGTCCTTTGCCATAAACGTTATTGCTTTCTTCTTCCCCAAATCCGTTACCATTTTCCTGTTCTAGGGTTCATAATTTCTCCTTGCTCAGCCAGAAAATCAAAGTCATACAAAGTACGTAACATTCGTCTTCTTCGCTCAATATTCACTGATGTCTTATTCCAGAACCTCGACTTCAAATCCCATGAACAGTGGATCGTCTTCTATTCACGGCGGACGAGGAAGGAAGTGTGAATGTGAAGCACGAATGGTTTCATACATTTGCAAGAACGGTCGAAAGAAAAGTAGGCTCTTCTAGAGGTGTCCATTTTAAAAGAGTGGAGATACCTACGATTTATTTATATAGGACGAAGATCTGGCTGAAGACGACGGTGTTGGTGTCAAATCGGTAGATGTCAATAAGCTAAAGGAATTGGAGACTGTTGAATTGATGAGAGAGTTGTATCAAGCTTCCAAGAAGAAGAACATGAAGCTGCAAGGGAAGTTGAAATCAGAGGCATGGACTGGAAAAATCAAGTTGATGCTTTTGTTGGTTTATCTTCTGATTAATGTTTACCTACTATGCAAATGTAATTGTTGAAAAACATCAGTAATGTAATCATTGTGTCATTGGCAATGTAGAAACTCTGTTATGGTGTAAGATTTTGGTGTAAGATTGTGTTATAATAAGATTTTGTAAGATTTTGTTATGCTTAATGAATTCTTGTTTATGTTCTTCATGCTAAAATAAGCTTTAAATTATAAAGTCTGTTTGGAATGTGGACATAGTTTACACTAAATTGACATTTTTAAAGCAGTGACATTATAACTAAGAATTCAACAATAGTGCTCAAAATGACATTATAGGTTTATCATTTAATCCAAAACAGGTCCATTAAATGGACTGGGATTGTACATTGACCAAATAAGAAAGTTTGCAACTTAAGACCTAAAGGAATTACAAGCATCTGCCAAAAGTTTGCAGCAAACATAGATTGTAACTGGATCATAGTTATACATAGTTTTCAACACCAAAAAACAACACAGATATCTAAATAGTTTCCTCATTGAGTCAAGTTTTTTTGAATGTCTTCCCAGCTTTTGATACCCTTCTTGACTGGTGGCTCAGAAGCATCACCTTCAAGGATCACAACTGGATCATCAACCTTTTTTCTTGGTCCCTTGATGTTTTTAGTCTTCACAATCTTAAGTCTCTCACTCTTTCTAGTCTTCACATGGCCCTCACTTTTGCTAGATTTCACCTTAGCACCTGACCCCTCACTCTTTCTAGTCTGCATCTCGCCCTCACTTTTGCTAGACCGCGCCTTAGCACCTGGCCCCTCACTCTCACTGGTATGCACATCAGTATGATGTACATAGTTCCTCCTTTCCTCTTTTAGAGCTACCACCTAAAAATACATACCACATCTGTAACCATAGTCAATACCAGAAGTAAATTACAAAAAAAAATGTAACAACATTAAGTAATTATAGTAACCATAGTCACTTACAGGATCTTTGAAAGCTGGTTTCACATGAGATTTTTTTACTTTTGGTACAGACCCAAAAAAATTTTTTGGTTCAGATTTATGTGCAACCTAATTTTTTATAGGACTTAGGTTAACATTCAGTGGTGGAATGTCAAGGACAATCCCTTCCTCATTGTTTATATCATTGAGAATTGCATCCAAAACATCTTGATCGATTTCATCAAGGTATTGTCTTCTATCTGGGTTTGGTGCAGAATCACTAGGTGGAACTTCATGATTTACTTGCACAGGTGGAACTTCATTATGAGCTTCAGCTTCTACTTCAGGATTTACTTGCACAGGTGGAACCCATCAGTGTGAGCTTCACCATGTCCCCGTACAGATGCTTGACTTGGTGCCTTCACATGAGCCCCTTACCCTTTTTATTGAGTGACCCTTTTGGTCTACCCTGAAAACAATTACAACAGACCAATCATATTATGCAATTTGTTTTACACATACAATATACCAATCATATTATGAAAACAAAACACTAACCTTTTTTGGCTTTGGTTTAGGAAGCTCAGTTCCAGTTTGACTTGCTTGTGTGGGAAGCTCAATTGTATTGACATTTGGGTTGCTATGTAGAACAATTTGTTTGTTCTTCTTACATGTTTTTTTGTTATGACCATATTACATGCATATCTTGCACCTATGAGTAGTGTTAGATCTTCTCCACCTGGTTGCATTTGATTCATCAGGATCCCTTCTTCTAAGTTTTTTGGGTCTGCCTGGGCCTCTTTTGAACATTGGAGGGAAAATGACTGGATCATTTGTTTTAGGCCACTTGTTTTAACCATTCAAAGGGGTGATGCCATCCTCATAACACTTGACATAAGTTGATTTGTGATAATACTGATGTACATAATCAATGGGATCATCTACTTTCTTATGGATGGCAGAAATGGCATGTCTACGTGGTATGACAATCAGATCCCAAAAATTACATGAACAAGTATGCTTAGCCAAGTCTACTACAAAACTATCAGTAAACATTACATGTGTAACTTGGAAGGTCAATTGTCATGCATAAGTTGTTTTCCAACTGACACTCATTTCAATCTCTTTATCCAACCTCCTAAGTGGTTTAGACATGATTCTACCCTTAAGATAATATATCTCATAATCAAGTTATTTAATCTACCTTTTGTTGATATTATCAGAAACACCAACTACATTCACAAAGGTTTTCAAGGAGCAGAGTAATAAACTAGCTCTACGAGTCTTTAATTTATGTCTCAAAAACCTCCCAAAAACTATAGGTAAGTAATGATCATTTGAATCTCTCTTAGTAGCAATCAATAAAATTTCTGCATATTTTTTTAGGATTGCATCCATCTAATCTTATAAATGGTTTACGTGCAATTGTATAAGCCTTATTACAATCATTAAGGGTCTGTTTGGGAGTTTGGAGGGAAATGGAAGAGAGGGCTTTGAGAAAATGGAAGGAATGAGTGAAAAGAATTGAAGGATTTTGGTTGGAAGAGTTTTCGAGGGTTTGCTTTTATTCATAACACCAAAAACTCTCTAATTTGGGTGAACTCAAAATTTGTATTAAAGGAATGTTTTTGCAGGGCTTACATAAATTTCCAAATATATTTATGTTATAGTATTATAAAAATTAAAAATATAGTAATGACTAACACTCATTTATCATTTTATACAAAACCATTTTCTAAAAATGTTAAATATTTTTCTATATTTAAAAAAAAAAATTGTTTTCGGAAGCATTCTCTTCTCATCCTCTCTAATCTCTAGAACAAAGCCTAAAACAAGTATAACACCATCCAAATATTGGTGGCAAACCAAAACTATAGGACATTTAATATTTAATTAAGGGTTAATACTACTTTATCCCCCTGCGATATAAGCGAGATTCGGTTTACTCCCCTCTCAAAAAAAAAAACTTATTGGACAAACCTTGCAAAATAAAGATTCCATCAAATTTGACCCTGATCAATTTTTTTGGCCAAAATTCTTGGAATCTTGCATTCATGGCATTTTTGGGAGTGCTGACTGTACAACACATAAGCAATGTGGCACAGTCAGCACTGCCACGTGGAATTTAATTTTTTTTTTTTAAAAAAATTTATTGATTTTTTAAAAAAATTTTTTATATTTTTTTTGTTGATTTTTTTTTTAAATAAAAAATTATTATTTTTTTTACGTTTTTAAAAAATATTTTTCCAATTTTTAAAATTTAATATTTTTTTCCAATTTTTTTTAATTATTATTTAAAATTTATTTATATTATATATAAATTCGCAGGTATTTTTAAATCCGCAGGTATTGTCAAATCCGTAGGTGAATCCGCAGGTATTGTCAAATTCGCAGGTAAATCCGCATGTATTTTTAAAGGTAAATCCGTAGGTAATTTTAAATTCGTAGGTAAATCCGCAAGTAAATCCGTATGTAAATCCGCATATATTGTCAAATCCGTAGGTAAATCTGCAGGTATTTTTAAATCCGTAAGTAAATCCGCAGGTATTGTCAAATTCGTAGGTAAATCCGCAGGAATTGTCAAACTCACAGGTATTTTTAAAGGTAAATCCCCAGGTATTGTCAAATTTGTAGGTAAATTTGCAGGTATTGTCAAATCGGTAGGTGAATCCGCAGGTATTGTCAAATTCGCAGGTAAATCCGCGGGTATTGTCAAATCCGTAGGTGAATCCGCAGGTACTGTCAAATATTTTTTAAAAACGTAAAAAAAAATTAATTTTTTTAAAAAATAATATTAAATTTTTTTTAAAAAAAATAATAAATTTTTTTAAAAAAAAAACAACAAAAAATTAAAAAAACAAATTAAATTCCACGTGGCAGTGCTGACTATGCCACATTGCTTATGTACTGTACAGTCAGCACTACCAAAAATGTCATGTAAGCAAGATTCTAAGAATCTTGGTCCAAAAAATGGATCAGGGTCAAATTTGATGGAATTTTTATTTTTCAAGGTTTGTCCAATAAGTTTTTTTTTAGAGGGGGGTAAACTGAATCTCGCCTATATGGCAGGAGGGTAAAGTAGTATTAACCCTTTAATTAAAAAGTATTTTCAAAAAAAATCCTCAATTCAACACCAGATGACTATGGTAAATTTTATTGCTTGCAAAAATTCCCTTCTCGAACAACTTTTCTAACAAGCTTCCTAGCCTTAAATCTAACTTGAGATTCGACATGTTATGTTTAACAGAAATGATATTCTTACACCTGCACCGTATGTACGAACGACATTGTTCATGTACGGACGAATACTATTCATGTACGGACGGATACTATTCATGTACAGACGCTTATTTTTAATACCTGGATATGCATTAACCAACTTTATTACTGCATTAACCAAGTTTTACACTGCATTAACCAAGTTTGGTGACTGCTAAAAAATATTTTTAATACCTTGATGTTGCATTAACCAACTTTATTACTGAACTAACCAAGTTTTTACACTGCATTAACCAAGTTTGGTGACTTCTAAAAATTATTTTTAATACCGATGTTGCATTAACCAACTTCATTACTGAATTAACCAAGTTTTTACACTACATTAACCAAATTTAGTGACTACTGTAAAGTACTATTGGATGTAAGTATTGGTGTAACAATTGGGTGTATGAGTATCATTATCCTATGCTTAAATATTACATCTTTGAACTTCGTAAGTGTGGATAACTTCATTTCAATCTTAAATATGAAATTCTTAGTCACGATATCTTCTTCATTATACCTAATCATAGTAGACATGTCTTCACTACTATTTTACTTTAATATTCATCTTCTATATATGTGTCTCCCATCTCTAGAGTAGTAAAACCACATGGTAGTGGTGGTGACGACTCACTGTTAGTTCCACAAAATGATTTCATAGCACCATCAACATATTTGAGTTATCAGTTTGACCTTCATCTCAAAAGTTGTGAAACCAACTTCAAACATAACCATAATCTTTTCCTCACTATCATTACAATGCATACCTCTAACTAATTCATCACTCGAGTCCTCTCCTATACCATCACTTAAGTGATTACCATCATCAATACCAAAAGCAGTTCCCTTATTGTTCTTTCTAACCTAATCAATCATTAGAGTTTTTTATAAATAGTTTCAGTCCAAATCATATTTCTACTTCACGCTTGTTGTATTTCAGCATGCTTTGACATGCATCGCCATTATTTTTTAATGACTTTAGATCTTCATCTTAAATTTCACTCTTGTATTTTCACCATAATTTAACTACTTCTTCTAAAAACTAGGAATTTATTCCCTTTAATAGGCCACAAGCCTCAAAATAGGACTAGAAGTCAAAACCTTGACCATTATAGACATACATCTCACCATATTCGTTGTACCTTAACTTTGGACCTTTTACAAATATAAAATAAAATATTAAATGTTACTAATAAAAGAAACATTATAGTGTAATTACCATATAAAATGCAATACATTGCACATACAAATAAAAATACAATTCACCTAAATATGAATAACATTAAACAATAATACACAAAAATACTATGAAATATAAAATACACACTATGATACAATTAATACGATAATTATTTTGTACATACAAATACAACACAATATAACTAGAGCTATCAACATGGACTCGACCCATCGGGCTGACCCATAAGCCCTACAATTTAGCGCGGGCCGGGCTGCAAAATACCTTAAAAAACACGACCCTGTCTTTTTGGGCCAGTCCACCAGGCCTATGTTTTTTATGGACTGGGCCGGGCCGGGCCAAGCCGGCTTCGGACTGGCCCATTAAAAAAAGATTTTGGTAAATTTTGGAGAAAAAAGATTGAGATAAGATATGATTTCATAAATGTGTTTTCAAGTGATAAAGAAAAATTAAAGAGGATGAAGATATATTTTCAAGATGATGTGATCAAGAAAATGGTTATGAGATGGAGAGAAAATTTGATAAGTATTAATGATAATATTAAGTTACTTTGTTCTTTTACATGAATGATTTTGTGGTATATATATATATATATATATATATATATATATATATATATATATATATATATATATATATAAATATTTTAAACATCACTTATATACGTTCATGATGACTCTCTACTTATGTTGTGTTGCATTTATCCATTACATCCTTTTTATAAAATTATAATATTGAAATATGGGCCGGTCTGACCATTGGGCCATACGGGCTTTTGAAAAATGGGACGGACTCATTTTATATGGTCCATTAAGCAATCGGGTCGAGCCAACCCATTTAAACACATTGGTCCACCAGACCGAAGCGGGCCAGCCCATTTGACAGCTCTAAATATAACCTAAATATGAATGATATTGAGAATATGAAATATGAACTAATACCATGAAGTACAAGATACACACTAATACACAATCAAATGGCAAGTTAAAGAAAAGTTAAACACAGGCACACATTTCTTTGAGTTTTATAATTGAATAAAATCATCATTTCTTTTACTCATATATTATTATCAATTTAATATAATATAATTAAATACAATCTATACTATAATTTTTTTAAAGAAATAAATACTATAAGAAATGTAACTAACTATAGTCATCAATTTCAATTTGAAGAAGAAACCCAAGCCACTCGTATACTATTAATAGAAAATGACATAATCTACGGACCACTTCGAGAACAACCCTTGTGGCTATTAATTTATATATTTTTTTAAACTAATAGTTCATTCAATTGTTATAATATTATAACTGTAATAATATTTTTTTAAAGGTATTTAAATATAGGGTCTTGCTAACCAGTGCACTCAAGACAATGGTTAAGCATTTTAAAAAAAGAAAAAATTTATAAAAAATTTAATATTTCAATTTTTATGACATTAAATACGTTGATTACCGAGATAAATTTAATATTTTAAATTCTTAATCATTGTTCTGAGGACACTAATTAGTTTTTCCATAAATATATTATTCTTTTATCTAAACTACATGAAAGAAAACACAACGCACCCACTTGCGCAATTCAACATAAAATAAAACAATCAATTACAATACAACGTACTCACTCAACTACATACTTTTATAAAATCATGTGTCACTTGCATAGCTTCATTTGATTTCATACTTTTCAAAAGAAAATTAATTTCTCACATATTGCACGTTTTTTTTGCTTCCATAATCCATCCTATGACCCTACCTCTTTTTCTTCTTTTAACTTCCACCATATTTATCGACCTCATCCCCATCTATCCACCTCTTTTTGTACTTTATCATAAATTTTCTATGCTAAAATCCAATTTTTAAATTTTCTATCACACACACAAGTGGCCCTATAGTATTTTAATTAACTAATATCATAGCACACAATTTAAGACAATAATTTTTAATTGTCATAAAATCTTACATTCACACAGTCGACATTAAAAAACCGTCTGATCAAAATCAAACATTTGAAAAATATAGAACGTTTGATTGAGATGAACGGTTGATATAATCGACTGAGTGAATATGTAGAATTAATTAATTATTCTCCACTATATATTGATTGATACATGATGTATATTTAGTATATGAACCTTAGAAACCAAATCCAAAAACAACAACCTAGTGGTAACACTAGCTATTAGCAATGTTGAAAAGCCAAACAGAATGGCCAGAGCCAATAATAAGAGTTCAATCTTTATCCGAAGGATGCATAGATTCAATCCCTGATAGGTATATCAAGCCTCCAACTGATAGGCCATTTGTAAACTCTTCTTCTTCTTATGATGATGATATCAATATCCCTATCATCGATCTTCGAGGTTTATACGGTCACGATTTCGATGTTCAAGCTTCGATAATGAAGCAAATCTCCGACGCTTGTCGTGATTGGGGTTTCTTCCAAATCATAAACCATGGAGTGAGTCCTGATTTGATGGACAAAGCTAGAGAAACATGGCGCGAATTCTTTCACATGCCTATGGAGGTTAAACAACAATATGCAAACTCTCCAACAACTTATGAAGGGTATGGAAGTAGACTTGGTGTTGAGAAAGGTGCTATTCTTGATTGGAGTGATTACTACTTTATGCACTATCTTCCTTTTGCAATTAAGGATTACAATAAATGGCCTGCCTCTCCTCCGTCTTGCAGGTAATTTATTTATCATATCTCTTGAAAACTCTTCCGTCCGAATCTTCATAACACTGGACTATGTGTCTGGATGTGAATATTCAGACGGAAGCGTTTTGTTTAGTTTGATATAAATATAGTTGTAATTATTTTGAATAATATGAGCAGGGACGTGTTTGATGAATACGGTGAAGAATTAGTGAAGCTAAGTGGGAGATTAATGAAGATTTTATCGAAAAATCTTGGATTAGAAGAAAAAGTGTTGGAGAATGCATTTGGGGGAGAAGAGATAGGGGCATGCATGAGAGTGAATTTTTATCCAAAATGTCCAAGGCCAGAATTGACATTAGGATTATCATCACACTCAGACCCAGGAGGGATGACTATGTTGCTACCTGATGATCAAGTGGCAGGGCTTCAAGTTAGAAAATTTGATAATTGGATTACGGTCAATCCTGCTAAACATGCCTTCATCGTCAACATTGGTGACCAAATACAGGTAAATTTTAATGTTTTAAAATAGTTTTTTTTTCTATATTAAATTATATCCTAGCTATTTTACTTGGCTAGGATTCATGATGATTTTATATACTATTCTGACCACGTGGAGAGACACATGGGGAGTTTGGTTGTTTTTTATTATTAGTGTTTAAACATTTAATAATGGATACACATGCCTTTTATTAATATACACATGCCTTTTGAGTAGGATGCTTTTGGAAATTGAGAAAATTTATTTATTCTTAAAGATCAAATCTATAGTAGTACTTTAAAGTTTTACTAGATATTGTTGTCTTAAAGACAAAATTAATTCAAATTTTGATTTATTTTAAAATAAATAAGTAAATAATGTATGTTGAGTATTATATCATCAAAATATTAGCGTAATCTAGTGTTCATTTTATTTAATCAAGTGAGATACTTAATTTAATAACAATTTATTTTAGAAAGTGAAACATGTAATGTCTTTTTTTTTTTAATTTTAATAGTATTAATTTAATTAATTAAAATACTATAGGTCCATAATAAATAAATTAAATTTTTAATCATTTCTTTTGTTATAAACTTATTGGTCAACAAAGTATTATTTAGTTAAATATTCTCTCCGTTTCAAATGAGTGTCACCTAGAAAAAATTTATTTTAAAATGAATGTCATTCTCATTTTTTAATATAAAAATGATTATTATTTTTTCAATTGTCTCCTTTAATTATTATTCTTTATACTATTTCTAATATATTAATAAGGTTAATTTGATAAAAGTGTACTGTTTTAGGACACTATTATTATATTTTTTAATATATGTGTAAAAACTTTAAAAACACTTATTTTAAAATAGGGAGAAGAGAGTATGTTAGAAGAGGGGTATTCTGACCAGAGTTTGATTTGGAATTGAATCATGGCCGCCACATTAGTATTTGGAATAATTTGTCATACAAAATAATGAACATAAAAAGCATAGATCAAAATAGAGATGGTTAGAATAAAATTACAGTGAAGATAAAATTTATTTTTTAATTGATCTACTTGATTGATTTTACATACATGTTATATCATTTAAATAGAAACATCCTACTAATTTACTAACTTATATCATTTATATAAAAACATCCTACTAGTTTACTAACTTTAACTTTTAGTTAGTAACGACATACACTTTAATTGGTTTTTTTTTTTAAATTATTTCCTATAAAGATTAAAAAAACATTTAAAATTAGAAAATTTTAAAAAATTGTAACTCTAATTAAATTAAAAAATTAAAAAATAAAAGATATAAAAATCCACGTGGATTAAAAAATAATAAAAAAAAGGGTTAATAGTAATTCACCTCCCTGAAATGTTAGCGAATTTTGTTTTTGCCCTTTCCTATCCTTTGACAACGGTTTTTTCAAAAAAACCGTTGCCAAAACCTGCCTTTGGCAACGGTGGGGGTAAACCAAAACACGCTCATTTTACAGGGAGTAAACTACTGTTAACCCTAAAATAAATAAATCACATGTGGATTGCCATGCTGAAAATATAAGAGAATCTTTGAAGACATGTGGCATCTAAGGGGGCTATCGAAGAAATTTAGACAAGATAAAGATGGTTTTAGGCTAAAAACAAAAGTCACAAATATAACAGGGGATTTGAAAACAAAACTAGCAATCACATATACAAATAAGAGTGAAAAAAGACTGTGCAGTGATGGGCTTTGACAAGTCTAAGCTTGTTCTGCTTAAAAATAAATTAAGTTTAAGTTTTGTCTATAATATATGTATTTTAAAGTTTGAGTTTGGCTTCTTCAAATACTTGATTGATTTGTTAGCCTATTTAAAAACTTAATTTATTTAGACAAAAATAATATGTAATTTAAATAATGTTTAATTAGACTAATAAATTAAAATATCAATTAAATTAAAAATTTGTTTGTATTAACTTATCTGAAGCTACCTATTAGTATAAATTTTGTGAGAATATATATTTGAAAAAATTTATAAAAAATAACTTATAATATTTTTCATAACGTATTTTCAGCTTATTTTCTTAAATTTTCTAAAATAACTATATTTTAATTTAAAGTATAAAATAAAATATAATAAATTATTTATATTTATTTATAAAAGCTGGTTTGATATGTTTGAAAGCTATTTTTATAGACTAGAATCTAGTATTTTTATACTAAATAAGTTTATTAAAAAGTCTAAATCTTTTCTATTTAAATGAAAAAACTTGGCTAGGTCAATGTGTGTAAGTTAGGTAAAACTTGGCTTAGGTCAGTGTGTGTAAGTTAGGTACTAGGCTAATGTTAGTTGGTCTAATCTTTGCAACTAGTTATGATCACATATAAAATTAGTCCTAATCACATAAGAAATTAGCTATAACCTTCTAATCTCTTATAACTTCTAATTTCTAAAATTGAATTACAACACAATAAAGTTCCACTAAAATCAAGGACAATGAATCTTTAGAGCATCCACATTTATGTCATTTAAATTGGTGATTTAAATAGACCTCACTTACTTAAAACATTCATACTATATTAAGTTTTATTAGTCTCAAAATATTTTTAAAACATTCATACCATTCACTTAAAACTCTAAATTGAGTCGCATTAGTCTCAAAATATACTCCAGCTCATTGGATAAAACAGAAAAAATTTCCACCTGTCCCACAAAACTACGGTGCTTGTGGATCTCACAACTTGCATCACCGCCATTATTATCATTTTAAGAGCATGCAAACTGGAAAATCACATAGAATTTAAAATTTGTCTCGGTTAAATTATAATCATATAGAATCTTATAAAATATCTGTCACAATCAAAACGTAATTAAATATAACTTTTATTTGTTGTGTTATGTTCAAACTACGACTAATTTATTCGGAGTCTCAAAAAAAATTTAAAACGGCTATGAGTATTGTATAGGTGTATAGGTTACACTTTGATAAAATATGAGTACAGTAACTAATTAATTCTCTTAAGCGATATCAATAATCTTTTTTGTATTTTAGATTAATTTATAAATGGTTAATTTGTTTGTTTATAATTTGACAAACAGGTTCTAAGCAATGCAATGTACAAGAGTGTGGAGCACAGAGTGATTGTAAATCCAGACAAAGAAAGAGTTTCTCTTGCTTTCTTCTATAACCCCAAAAGTGATATCCCCATTGAGCCATTAAAACAGCTTATAACTCCTGAAACACCTGCACTCTATCCACCAATGACCTTTGATGAATACAGACTCTTCATTAGAACGAATGGACCTCGTGGCAAATCTCAAGTTGAATCCATGAAATCTCCTAGATAATATAATAATCATCATGCTCAAACACATTTCTATATATATTATTCATAAAATTGCACATTAATTAATAAACTATATAGTAAAAAAAAAGATATACATGTTTTCATCTTAGGCTTGAAATAATGGCCACTAAAGTTTGAATGATTTCCACTAAAGATTGTTTTTTTCCTAGCTAGGTGACTATTATAATTCGTCTCTGTCTCCAACTTCCCAACAGACGATTGTGGATTTGTGGTAATGATGAAATATACCATATTTTTTATTGTGTGGTACTATGAAAATAATTATTGAATTACATTATTTTTGTTTGCCACTTGTTTCTTGTTCTAAAGAATTCAAGTTTCATTTGTATTTATTGTAAGATCGCACTATTGTATAGTATATATGCACGTGATCGTGCTCTTGTTTTCTTATAAAAATAGTAGAAAGTTAAATTTATCTAATAAATATCATTGTACAAGTCTATAAGGATGGCTATAAGGTCCGTGAAGCATTCAATAACAATTAAAAACAGAAACAGATTTTTTATAAGCTGAAAATGAATTAAGAGATTTTTTCAATTACCTTCGTCAATTTGTTATAGATGCATGCCACCGGAAAACCGCTATTGTTACGCCACACAAATGTATGCTCCAAATCAGAATTAGGCACTATGTTCCTGGGGATTTGGTGCACCTATTGCAACTGTTCCTTCTTAACATCAGTTAACAAATCCGCTTCAAAGGTTAAGTTCCATGTCCACGTATGATCGACCCAGGCTCTAATTTATGCAATCTTCCCATTCGGTTATGTTAAAACCAAGAACAACTCCGAAAAAGTCAATGTTAAATGATTATGCCCAATTCAACCATAGTTCTAGAAATCAATCATCAAGCAGTTACCTAGTGTTTACTGGTGTTTTTAATAAATCAAATCACAAGTTTCCGTTTGCTCAAGGGATTATATTCGAAAAAATCTTATTGACAGTTTCTGCATAAAGTTTGAAAAACTTTAGAACAAGTGAATAAGATTGTTCATAAGTAACGAATAGAAATGCATTGATGGGTAAAACAAATGAAGAAAAATCATGAATAGTAAAATTGCTAAAATTAAAGGTGGGAAGCAAATTTATGCATTTCTCACAAACTCTAATCTATATAATTTGGATGTGTGGATTTATAGAGAATAACTATGAAAATTGCGAATCTCTGTTACATGAATGGAATCAATGTATATACTAAATACATCCATAATCGTCGACAACTGTCAATTTTTCAGTGTTCGACACGTACACCATTACGTGCCCTTTTATCTTCTACTTTGATTCCACGTGTCTTCAGTTCTTGAGCTGCTGCAAATTGTTACTCATATAAAAAACTATCCCTAAATCTCCCGACTGCTTCTGTCGAAAACATCTTAAATTCTTCTAACTTCCCCTGTTGAATTTGCCAATCACTGCAAATTTTTGAGATTGTAAATATGTTTTGAAGAGAGATTGATCATAATCTTATGGATCTGTTTTTGAGATTCCTCTACTATTAGAAAATTCGCTTTTAGTGGCCGAATTAGAGATCAGAAAAGCTTTAAAATCTTTCCCTAAAACGTTTTGCGACTGATTTAGTGACCATTACTTTTTGGTTGAAACAATGCTAGTCGCTAAGTTTTTGCTACGAATTTAGTGACTAAAATTTAGCGACCAATTTTAGTGTGTTCTTTTCCGTAAAATAAAATTAAAAGTTGTGATACATAGGAATCAAACTTGTGATCTCCGCGTTTTTAAATAAGATCTTGCCACAACACCACTTAACATCTATCATTATATTTTATATTTATACACATATAATTTTATATAAATTTATTATTTGTTAATACGATAAAAAGATGAAACTTTTAGTAAAAATTTAAAATTGAAAGAGAATTAAAATCTTTATAAAAAATAGAAAGGAAATAATAACAAAATAAAGAGGATTAAAAATAGAAAAAGAAAACAAAAATATTTGTGACCGAAATTTCGGTCTCTAATTTGTATGTATATAAATTAAATTGTATATAAAAACATTTTTTCGTGACCGAATTGGCGATCAAAAAATTTTGGTCTCCAAATCGGTGGCTGATTTATTTTAGTGACCGATTTAGTGACCTCTTAAAATTGACTCATGAATAACAAATTTTGGTAGCTAATTCGTTCGCTACGGTGACCAAAAATTTTCAGTCACTAAAGCGAATTTTCTAGTAGTGCTCCCAACCAGGCTTAGTGTCTCTCTATGTCATCTAATCGATGAACTCAAGAATTTACTAAGTCCCAAAACACCTGATAGGCGAGTCGAACTCACCACCTCATTCGAAGTAATTAATACGTCGAAAATATAGCTAGGTCATTTTACACTTAGCAATCTCATACCGTTATATTACACTTTCATGTCGGAAATGCTAAACTAAAATTCCCAGGCTAACAGGTGCCCCCCAAAAATGCTAATTTCGATCATGTATACATAATGGAAGAAAGTGGTGATTTTAGTAAACACTCGACACTATTCAAAGTAGTCTGCATACTTCATCGTGATCATGACAACTTTCACCAAACTCCCACGTCAATCACACCTATGTCCCTAAATCACCAATGGAGAAATAAAAAATCGTCATTTGGGCTTCCTAGGTATTAATCCCTTTTTTCTGTCTCAGGTAATGTTCATGCGTTTTTGGGATCTATTTTCCAAATCTTCTACAAAACCTGCTAAGTTACATAAAAAATTTACTTGTTTGCGCTGATGTAAACCTCACGCATTTGAAGACACAGTCTATGAGTTAGATTTTAGGGATTTATCCAACTGTGTCTTTTGTTCATCTCCTACCATCAACAATGAAGCTTATATAAATTATTTGAACAAAGTAGAAAAGAAGAAAAAACAAATATGAAAAGACTAGGGTATATTTGACATGATTAAATTGTGAAGAACTGGCCCCATATATAACACCCACATGCTTATTTCATCCCTTTATTTTTGGGAAGGTTCAACCAACACATTTCACCTCTGTGCGGAATGATAACCCAAACCTTTTTTTTATGTGGCTGTTATTACTGGTCTTCAACCAACTATGGATACCTTCAACCCCACTCTCAAAAACAAATTCAAACCCAATTTTTCGTTCACCCATGCTAGATTTAGCAATTGCATCAAAGACCATCATGAGGAAGTCTATGACTATGTGCACATCACTTTCCTCACTCTTTGATAATCTCATTTTATCTTTTGTTCTAGTTCTCTACAAATAGCTAAGAAGTTTATAGCTTTGGCCACTCAGATTCATGACGGGCAAAACATCTGTCTCCGCAAGCTAATCTTAGGTTCCCTTTAGGAATCTCTAGGGATTGCCTCTTTTGACTTAAAATCTATAACCAATCCTGATGACAAGATTTTGATCTCCAACCTCATGCGGCTCTTGCAACTTTGGCTTAAACCTTTGAACCTTCTCTGAAAGTTACCATCCCGTCTGATTTAGTGAGGCAGGTCGAAGATAGACGAGTTGAAGCACTAGGCTTTCTTTGTTTATTCCAGAATACAATGGCACTTCGATCGAAGAAGCCTTCAAAAAGTTTTTTTTATGCATGCAGATTATGCTAAATTAGTTTCCTTCATAGCCCCATTTTCCAGTCAAAGTTATGAGCCATATTGGTTTAAGAGAGAATTTCCAACTCTTTCTTCTGAACTCCGTTCTAAAGCTCTCGACATTTTGGTAGCTTTCCTCAAACCTACTATTCTGTCAACCAGAATTTTGACCGGGAAAGCTGGACCGGGACTTGTTAGTTATCAACCAAATCTGGTGGCCAGACAATTTGTCTTTAGCCAATTTTTACCAAACTCTTTTTATCCATAAAGACGAAATTTGTTTGACCAATACTGCACTGTCGGAGGAAAGCTATCAAGCATGTTTAGACTTTCATGCCAAATAAGTCATTACTTTAACCCCTTTTAAATTTCAAGCTTCTTCTTTATGTACAAAAAAATTTGAAGAATGGTGGTCAGCTTATCTTCTTGATGTTTTTGTGGATCACTTGACTCTTCTACAATATTTAAAAAACATTTTTTCCTCTCTGCAGAATAAAAAGAAGAAAAGTCGAGGTAAGCACTTCAAGGAAATTCAAACTTTCTTTGAAACTGTGTATAATCTACATAATCGTAGTCAAACTATTTATTATACAACTTTTGTTTTAAAACAAAAATTCATTGATAAAATTCCAAAACTCAAGTTGCCTCCTTATATAAAAAAGAATTGTGATATGCCTTTTGAATTTCATCTTCCTAAATTTCCACCACTATCTACTAGTCAATTTGGCTTAGCTTTCTCGCAGCCACCTCCAAAAAGTTTCCCTTTTGGATCTTTGAAAGTGTTAGAAAATGAATCTAAAAATCTTTCCCAAAGAGTAGTTTCGGCCAAGTATGACATACACAGTTATTGAGGACCTCTCAACTTGGATATTGATTATGTCCAAATCTTATCCATCGTCCAAAAAGGTGCGATAAAGGGACATGTAAAGACTCACTAATCTTTAATTTATATTCATGTCATTTAATGTGTCAAAAAAATTTCAGTTATGCCTCTTGTAACACCCCATTTCTACCCGACAATTATAATGCGGAAAATATCAGAGTATTTAAAAACTTCTCGACAAACAAATGAGGCGTCACATATTCACTTCAACAATAAATCACTTCATCGCATTTAGCGGATACATAGCACTTTCTAAAGCAGAATAACTTCTTTTATTAATAAAATAGCGGAGTCATGATTCTCAATTTCCGAATCAAGTAACATCTTAATCACATAAACAACACCATATTAATAAAGCAACTTCACTTAACATATCATTCTAATAAACCGGGATAGTCACAATAAACAACAACATCGTAAATATTATAAATCGTCCCCCCGAGTGCTACGTATCAGAGCGACAACCGACTCGATTAACGGCAACTAAATCTTCATACTCGAACACCTGCACGTTACCAATATAAAGACAACGGCGAACAAGAAAAAGGGGTGAGATATCATATCCTATAAGTGAGCGCATGATAAATTGTATATTAGGAATCAGGCATATATAGTTATCACATCGCAAGTATTAATATCGCCATACACTTCATACTTTCACCAACTCACAAATCTCACGTACTTTTCATCACACCACAAGTCACGACACTTCATATTCACATCAATTATATATGAATCACAAGTATAAATCACAATTCCAATCCCAAAACGTCATAGCATATAAGTCATACATCTAGTCATAAAACATCACATAAACATCTAAACGCAAAACATCACATATAAGTCACACCAGACATATTCAGTTAATCACATTCACAAATATTAATATCATCATACTAATCATAAAATCATCAATTTACATCTTCACATACTTCCATCATTTAACAAGTCATGGAATACAATCACGATATAGTCACAAAACATCACAAACTACGGATCACATAAGACACATGGGACATGACTCATGTATATGCATGTGGTACCAATCGGAGCTTCAGCCCCCGTCACCAATTGCCCAATTCAGAGGAACAAGGCATAAGCCTTCGTCACTAGTTTTTGCCAATCCAGGCCGTCACTAATTTGCCAATCCAGGCCGTCACAGAGTATGCATATGAAATGTGACTCGACAAACAAGACATACACAACATACTCATCACAATCACACATCATCACTAGGCATACACCCACGTCACTTATAATTACCAATTATTAGAGGTAATTCAACGTCACAATTAATCATTCATCTTCACTTAGTCACAAAATTATCATCACGAATATATACAACATCACGTATTACCATTCATCACAAACATCGCCATGTTTCGACACATCACGACAAACATATAACTTCACATATTAACGAAATCATTACAACAAATAGACACATTAAGTCCAGTCAAATTAGTCTTATAATCCTCCATAGGTTAGTCTTTAAATTAACTCGCTAATCCATTATCAATTAACCAAAATTATTCACCTAATAATCTATAATTAATCGGGTATATCCTGCGTCACTACCGGTTATCTAATTTCCGGTTAAATCCTTAATATTCACAACTTTTACGAATTTTCGGGCCATAATCCCAAGTCACTAAAAACACAGCTCAACCGGTTAATTCGGATACAATTCTGTTCTTTACCGGTTATTCGATTCGTTCGGTTAAATTCTCAAGATACCGTTATTCACCAACAAACCGGATAATTAATCTAAGTCTAAGTATTTTCTAATTAAATAGACTAATTGAAATTAATTCACTATTAATTTAATCAACTCATTAATGTCTCAATATATGAATTCAATTCACTATTTCATCTCTATTTCTAACATCTAATGTTCAATTACATAATTCACCACTTTAATTAATCAACTATTAAATTATAATGACAAACATAGACCACCTCTTTAAATTATCAATTGTAGTTGTTTCTCTCATGTCTTTACAACTCACTAGCAAGAAACATAGTATTTATATTTAAATTTATTGAACATTATCCAATCATTAATTATTCGACCGATTAACATCACAATTTCGACAAAAGAACACCACCACGTTAATGTACTAATTAAACTTAGCTACCACGTAAATTTTCATCTAATTCCGGATAATTAATTATACCGCTTAATTCGGCTATTTCGATCAAACGAGACTGTTTTATATTCCACTGTAGCATACTACTGTTCGAATCTGACTTGATTTCCGTTTCATTTCAAATTTAATACTAATATATCTTAATCCTTATAACTATTATATATATATATATATATATATATATATATATATATATATATATATATATATATATATATATATATATATATATATATATATATATATATATATATATATATTCTTTAATGAAAGAAAAGTATGTATATTTTTCAGTGAAATAGCATCAATGAAAAACAAAAGTCATCAATGGGTGCCGAAGGGCAACCCTTCCATGATTCATTGCCGCGTGTCGCGGCTTTCCGTCAAGGCAGTACCATGTTTTCCCAATCATTTCCAGAAACGCATGGCATCAACAACAACTGTTTATTTCGCACAGCATCTTGTTTTCAAATTCAACGAAAACATGAATATAATAATTTCATAAATTTGAGCATATCTTAACACTTCAAAAGCAATAACTTAATCCCCTAATCCCCAACATGCAAGGTTTCATGAGCCCTATTATAGGAAGAGAATCCCACCCTTACCTTATCAATGGAAGCAACTCAATGGGTCTCTTATTGCATCTTCAATTGACCCCATGGATAGAAATCTTCAAGCTTCTTCTCCTCCAAAACTTGCCTCTTTCTCTTCTATTCTTGTTTCTTCATTATGACAACTCTCCTCTTTCTACATCTCTAAAACCCTAATATGAAACTAATTGGGCTTAGAGTTTAAACTTTCTCTTTATTTAATATCCTCCAAAATCAATTTAGGCCTAATAAGATATATAACTCAAATAATCAATTATATCACCTTTAATTAATATTCCAACAATATAATAAATTCCGACTTGTAAATAATATTATTCTTAATATTATTCTTCGACCATCCGACTAGAAATCCAACTTTTACTTAATAAATTCAAAAACGCTTCTTAAAATAACACCGATAATCCAAATTCGACCAATATATCATATTTCCGGTCTAATCTTAATTACTCAGAAAATTCCCAAAACTTCAAATATTATTCCAATAATATTTCTAATACTGAAAATATCAAAACTCTTGATTAAATATCGATCCGCTATCCCGAACTAATACCGACGAAATCGTCCCAAAATACGAAAACTTCACTAAACACTCCAAACGTCTAGATTAAGCGAATAATCGAATTTCCGGGCGTTACACCTCTTATTCCAAGAGGGTCGAATAAGAAGAAAATCGACACAATCGACGAAGGCGAGAAATCTGATCAACCAAAAGAAACAAAACAAGGACATTATCTAAACCATTGCTCTTTATTTTACAAAAGGTCTTTCTTTATCCCTTGATTATTCTTGCTCTTTTTCTAGAGTAGGAAAAGAGGAAATGGTTCTGCTTTTGCCACATCTACTCAAAAGAAGGCAAGGAAAGACAAAGTACACGTCGCTCTTAATAGTGAAGGAACACAAGTATAACCTACTCTATGATTCTACTCTATTTATTTATTTTCACTCTTTAACATGCTAATAATTATAAAGCCTTTTATTCTGAAAAAAGAGTTCAAAAGAAAATAAAGAAATCGAGTCCACTGATGAAAATGATGAGAGTGAAGTCTCCACTCGACCCATACCTCCCAAGTATCAGAGTAACTTGACCAATAAAGTTACAGCCTTGGATTTTAGAGAAGCTAAAAATAAAAAGGTTTATGTTGAGGCTTTAGAACTTCAACAGGTCGAAAAGGAAAACACAACCCCAAACTTCTGAGGCTAGTTCACCAAAGAAAAATCAAGGACTGAACCTTTTGTCACTATTAATGATGAGGACGAAGAAGAAGAAGAAGAAGAAGAAGAAGAAAAAGAAAATAAATCGCCCAAAGACATCCATTCCTAATGAGAGCTCAAAAAGTGAAGATTCCAGCCCTGACTTTAGGACATCCATGGTAAGTTTCATTTATATTTTCTTTTCCATCTACATCTCACAATTTTATCTCATTCGACTTCTTTTTTCTTCATAGGAAAAACCATTTCAGTTATACTTCCTACAATGAATAAAGCTTCTGTTGTTTATGATATTATGGCATCCGACCAACCTCTACCAAATTCTCCATCACCACAACCAACAGCTGGAAATCCATTCGAGGACATAGTTGTTGAGCATCCAGAGGAAGCATTAGATAACCAAAGTCCTGAGCATCATTCGATTAGTCCAGAAAGTCCACTCCATAAACAATAATCAAATGTTGTTGATGACAATACCCAAATACCATAGAACCAATAATATGTTGGTCCAACAAAATAAGGTCAAAAATCTTATTGAGCCAGAGGATGAAGATCGAATGGAACCTCAATCTACTATTGTCAAAAAAGAACAATCACAAGTGGTTCATTGTTCAACAATTTTGCCAGCCGCCAATGAGCGACCACCTTCGACTATAACTACTATTGTTCATCCTCCAATTCAGGATTCTTCATTCAAAACTCCTGATACTCCTCTTAGTCGAGAAGAATTAAAGGCTATAAAAGAGAGGAATTCTTTAGAGGCTTTAAAGATGCTTATGAGCATTCACGGTATTTTTATAACAATTGTTATGCATTGTATATAATAAGAAAACAAACAGGTGGAAGAGAAATCCTTTGTCCTACTCCAACCCGGTTTGTCATTAACTTCATTGTTTTGCAAAGTATTTTATCTCACAAAAAATTACTAAGAGTCATGGTAACATCTAAAGAATGGACAAACATATGCCAAAGAAGCAAAGGCAAAATAGTTTGTGGATCAAGTCTTAGATTATAGATTTTGAAGTAAATGTGTTGATATTGTTAAATTCACTGAACCACTTGTGCATGTGTTGCGTATTGTTAAATTTACTGAACCACCTATTTTATTTTAATTAACAATTGTCTTTATTTGAGACATAATTCTTTTTTTCAAATGTCAAATTTTTTATTTTTCTCACGGGCCACTATCAGCAAAATACATATTTTATTTAATTAACAATTGTCTTTATTTGAGACACGTAATTCTTATTTTCAAATGTCAAAATTTCTATATTTCTCACGAGCCACTATCAGCAAAATACATATTTTATTTTAATTAACAATTATGTTTATTTGAGACACAAAATTCTTATTTTTAAATGTCAAAATTAAATTTAGGGTTAAATACCTTTTACCCCCCTGCCAAACAAGCGAGATTTGGTTTTGCCCCCTTTAAAAAAAAAATTTGTTGCGCAGACCTCACCAAATTGAATTTCCAACCATTTAAACCTTCTACCATGTTTTTACCTAGAGTAACAGGTTTCCATCCTACGTGTCTGTTACCAATGCCACGTAAGCCATATTATATACTTGTTATTGTTTTACCCCCCTGAAAAAAATTAGGTCAAATCATTCTGAAAAAAGGACAGGCGAAAACGAAAGCTAGGGCAATGGCGAAATCGAAGAACACGAAGACGAGCAAGACGAAGACGAGTCAGCCAAAGAAGATGGCACGGTCAAGCAAGACGACACAGTCAAGCCAGAGTGAGAAGACGACTCAGTCAAGCCATTCAACCAAGAAAACCAATGTTGTGAACAGGGACGAACCTGTAGAAGAAGAAGTTATTGAAGATGGCAAGGTACGAATTTTAGGGTTTGTCATTATTTTAGGGTCTAACAAATTTTAGGTTTTGTCATCATTTTAGGGTTTAACAAATTTTTCATTTCCTTAAAAATTTTCAGAATATGCATTTAATCAGTGTTGTTTTCAATCATGGAGGGGAATTTGTGAGCATGGGTGACGGGGATATGATATACAGGGGTGGGGTAACGACACATGTAACTGACATTCACATTGACAACTTTACCATGAGTTGCGTTAACAAGTTGTTGAATGAGTGGGGTTACAGTGAAGGCACATTTAGGGTATGGACAAAGGTTCCTGAAATTGATCCCAACTTTTTCCAAATTAGGAAAGATGATGACTGCTATGATGTAGCTGCATTTTCTTATGCCAATGAAGTAGATGGTGTCATGTATGTAGAGCACGATGTAGTAGATGTCTCATTTTCAGTTGTTAGTCCTAGATGTGTTAATGAGATAGCAGTTCAGGAGCATAGTGATGAAGAAGGAGTGGAAGGATTAGGAGATAGTGAGGATGAACGTGCCACTGGGTTGGATGATGGGTTTGAAGGTGTAGATGTGTCTGTACCTAGCTGCATTGGGATTTAGACAACAAAATCCTGAGGATTTTATGGATGAGTGTTACTCTATAGAGAGGTATAAGTTGTGTTATAATTATGCTATTAGTCCCATTAATGGCCGGGATATGTGGCCTGAAGTAGAATCGGATGAATTGTTGCCACCAATCTTTAAAAAGGGTCCAGGGAGGCCTAGAAAGCTCAGGATTAGAGAGACTGGTGAGGATGGGGCTAGAAGAAGGTTGCCAGGAGTCTCTTACAGATGTACAACATGTGATAAGTTTGGGCATAATGCACAGACTTGTAAAAGCTCAGTTCAGGATGAAAATGCTCTTAAGAGAAAGGTATGATGTAGAAACCAAATTTGTTGTTAATGTCTGAATATTGATACTGGTAATTCTATAACTGATAACTTTGTTTTTTGATAGAAAAAGGTGAAGACAACTGAATCAACTGAAACAACTCAGCATGCAGATGGTGAAGGTTCTACTCAAAATGCTGTAAACCATGATGCAACACAGGCAAGTGTAGTTTTCCCTACTGATGCAACACAGGCAAGTGGAGGTGACCCTACTGATGCAACACAGGCAAGTGGAGTTGAACATACTGATGCAACACAGGCAAGTGAAGTTATCCCAACTGATCCAGCTCAGACTGATTATTTTGATGGGATTTCTGATGATATCATAACAAGCCTTCCAGACATCACCACTGCACAAAATTACAAAGAGGCCACCAAGAAAAAGAAAGCAGTGAAAGAGCTCAAGCCAATGAGAAAGAGGTCAAGTGAAAGAATCAAGATAAATTGGTTTAAAAAACCAAAACCATTTACAGGGCCAGGATCCAATAGTGACCAACCAATGTCATTGACAGATGAAGAGGAGGGTAGTGGATCAAAGAAGTCAAACAAGAAAGCAAAGAAATAGAATCATGTCTCTTTATGTTTTGTCACATGTTTTATGTTAACTTTAAGACAATGTTATGTTTTTTGTAAGTTTATGGTGTTTGAACAAGTGAATCTTGACTGATCTTTGAGTGTTGTAAGTTATGGGCATGTTTTGAACAAGTTAATGGTGTTTTGTGTAAGTCAATGTACTGACAGTTTAAGACTTAATGTCTTGATTAATATGAAGAACATTTTATGCTCATAACCTGTTTGCAATTTATTTTCTGGTGCACATTAAACTCATTACCCCTTATAAACAAAACAATGAGATAGTTTAATACATCTAAAGCCATCAATTGTAAACAAAATTTTCCATTAATTCATTTGAAGTTTACATAATTTTCCCATCACAAGACTACAGCAAATTAAATAAAGCATACTATAACATACTACAAGCATACTACAAGAATACTACAAGCATACTACAACAATCTTGTTATTATAGAACTCTAATGCCTAAATCTTGATCTTCAAAATCACTGCAAACATGATCAAGCACAACATGAGTCCCATTTTCATCTGAAACATCTTCTTCTGCATTATGGTAACTTTCAACTTTGTTTTTTCAAGCTTCTTCATTGTTATTTCCAACTTCACCAACGCAACGTTACATTTCTTGCATTCACGATTTTCACTCTTTGAACTTCCACCCATAGCTGTGGCAAATTCATCATCCCATAAAAACAGGTCACAAGAATTAAGACCCTGCAAACATCAACAAAAATTGGACATATAAAACACATATATATATATATATATGTTCACTCAAATTAACCCAGTCAGATATATAAATCATACAACATATTACCCCGGCCAAACGACACTTCCAAAACTTCCGGTTTCTATTTTGCATTGTATTTGCTACCCACATCTTCATTGGCAAACGACAACCACACTGGGGAACACTCGTAATCTCATGCGAGTTGCTGCTTCCATTGCTGTAGCTTTGTTCCATGCCTATTAGTGATGATGACGACGAAGAAGATGATGAAGAACAACACTGCGCAGCCGTTGATGATGGTCACGGTTTGCCAAACCCTAGGGCTCACAGTTTTTGATTTGGGGATTTTCTGATTCGTGAGGAAGAAAGCATGAAAAAGATGATGATGTGCCAACGTGGCAATTGGTAAAAATAAAAAAAACATTGGTAACAGACACGTAGGATGGAAACCTGTTACTCTAGGTAAAAACATGGTAGAAGGTTTAAATGGTTGGAAATTCAATTTGGTGAGGTCTGCGCAACAAATTTTTTTTTAAAGGGGGCAAAACCAAAACTCGCTTGTTTGGCAGGGGGGTAAAAGGTATTTAACCCTTAAATTTATATTATTAATATTCATTTTATAATTAAATAACTCATTTTAAATTTACATCTATATCTAAATAAAATTTATATTGTATTAAATAAATTTACCCATGCAAACGCACGAATATCTTGCTAGTTTGATAAGAAAGAAGGAGGTATTGAAAATTTAATTTGAGACACATGGAAGCATTGAAATGGCTTTCGAGAAAATTAAAAGTGATTTAATGGGGACATTTGTTGATTACATATATATCTTTTTGACAGTAAAAATATTATTTGGTGGAAGGCAATTTAGAGAGTTAATAATCATCCTATATTTTAATAGGTTGATTGTTGATAGTCTACTATCTTACTATTATTATTATTAGATTGACTAAACAAACTAAATTGTTTTTTACTTTAAAATCATTTAGAAATAAACAAAACAACTATGTAAGTAACAATATAACATACCACTTTCTTTACTTTTCAACTAGTAAGATATTCGTGCTTCCGCACGGGTAAATTTATTTGATATTGTATAAAATTTAATTAAATACGTATAAATTTAAAATGAATGATTTAATTATAAATGAAAAATGATTATGTAAATTCAATTATATTAAATAATCATATAAAAAAAGAATATGTAAGATGAAGATAAAAAAAATTTTAACATTTAAAAATAAAAATTGTCTCTCAATCAATAGGAATTGTTGATTAAAATAAAAATTATATTATGTTGATAATGAACCGTGGAATAAAAATTTTATTTGATGTGATATAAAATATATTTAAATACAAATGTAAAATGAATAATAATCATATATTTTTAATTGTATTAAATAATCATAAATAAAAGAGAACCGTGTTGATAGTGACTCATCATAAAAATAAGAATATTATCTCTCAAATTAAAACAATGATTGATTGAAATAAAATAAATATTATGTTGATAGTGACCCGTCTGATATCAAAATTTTTAATTTTATTAAAATTAAAAAATAAATTATTTTTTTAGGAATAATAACTAAATAGAAAGAAAAAAATTAAAATGAAAGCAAGAAAGTGTGAGAAAAAATGTGAGAGAAATTTGAAATTTTAATTAAGATAGAGAAAGTGTGTAATGATCGATTAAAATAAATTAAATATTGTGTTAATAGTGACCCGTGAGATAAATAAATATTTAATTTTATTAAAATTAAAAAATAGGTTATTAAATTTTTTTTGATAATAAGTAAATGGAGAAAAATTAAAATGAAAGTAAGAAAGTGTGAGAAAATGAAATGTGAAAGAAATTTAAAATTTGAAATAAGAGAGAGAAGATGTGTGTTGGGAGAAATAGAATTGAGGTTGCCAAGTGTCCAATGATGATTGAAAGGTGAGGGCTTACTTAGCTAGTTACTAAAATGTTCAAATGGTAGTGTAAATTATTTTAGAAGAAAAGACATAATTGGCAGTTTGGCCAATCTATTAGTATTAGCTTTAAGTAGATTTATAGTAGATAGTAGATAGGTTATTAATATTTTTTGTGATAATAAATAAATGGAGAGAAATTAAAATAAAAATAAGAAAGTGTGGGAAAATGAAATGGGAAAGAAATTTGAAATTTGAAATAAGAGAGAGAAGGTGTGTGTTGGGAGAAAGACAATTGAGGTTGTCAAGTGTCCATTGATGATTGAAATGTGAAGGCTTTTTAGCTAGTTAGTAAAATGTCAAAATGATAGTGTAAATTATTTTAGAAGAAAGGGCATAATTGACAGTTTGGTCAATCTATTAGTATTAGCTTTTTATAGTAGATAAATAGAAGTCAATTGTTAGTCTTTCATTGGTCCAATTTAATTTTTTCCTCTTTCACTCCATAACATCCTTATCAATCATATTATTTGCAATAAATAAAAATTAATATCTAAAATTTTACATTTGTATTTGTTAAATTTCATTTTTTTTTCCAACTCATATGTTTTTTTATATGGTTATTTAAAAAATTTGAACTTTTATGATTATTATTCATTTATTTTAAATTTATATGTTTCTAAATATATTTTATACAATATTAAATAAATTTACATGTTATTAGGCTGTATTTTACGGGTCACTATCAACCTAATACATATTTTATTTATTTTTTCAAATGTTAAAATTCTTTTTATTCTCTTTTCGTCTCATGGTTCAATTTTTTTCTTTGTATAACTATTTAATAATTAAATAATTCATTTCAAATTTATTTTTATTTAAATAATTTTATACCATATCAATTGCATGATAGTATAATGTATTTTTTTTAATTTGAATAACATTAAAAATGTATTTATCTTACGGATCACTAACAAGACAATATTTATTTTAGTAATCAATCATTATTTTTATTTAAGAAACAAAATCTGTATTCAGATCAAAATAAATTGTGACAGTTTCAACAACCATAATTTTTAAAAATTGAGTTGAAAATTTGTCCAGATAATATTGTTCAAACAAACATACATGGTGCATTGAGATTTTACTATATGGGCAAAACATAAAAGAGGATTTTAAATATTCATAAAGTTTGAGAAAAATATGTATGATGTAAATAACAATCTCATATGCTGTCGTATAATACAAAGTTAATGAATTGGGAACGACTTGATCTAGGTAGAGGCTATAATCTATATGAGGGATGAGCTATTTCCATTTCAAACATCATTGAGAAAGGCTCAAAACTAAAGCTACTTGCACCTCCATTGTTTCCTTTTATCTATTCTTAATGGAGTCCAACAATACGGCCCGAACCAAGATTAATTAAAATCTATTTAATTTAATATGATGAGCTTTTTCAATCTAGTTCCAATATATTTAAATATATTATTGGATTGATTTTTTAATAATTACTTTTTCTCATTTTTCAAAAAGTCGCATTATATTTCTTTTTATGAATGAAAAAAAGAAACAACAAAAAATTAAACTCAATTCTCATAGAGTATATTAAATAGATATTAACTAAATGAAAAAGACAATAGAAAATATTTTTAGTTTTTGATGAAGCAAAACTCATAATTTAACAAGGCAATTAACACTAGCATTCTCTTCTTATAAAGTGCGATAGATTTGATATAATCTAATAAAGGTGCATAAGGAGTGAATTTCTCTATACACTCAAATAGAATGAAAAACACTCTCTCAAAACTCAAAATACCTTTCGAATATATATATATATATATATATATATATATATATATATATATATATATATATATATATATATATATATATATATATATATATATATATATATATATATATATTCGGATGCACCCAAAAGAAATTTGAGATATTGATTAATTTGGATATGCATATTCCCGAACTCACCCCATGGAAAAGTTGAAATATTGGTTAATTCGGATATGCATATCTGAATTTACCAATATCCTAAATTTCTTTTGATTTTATTTTAAAAAAATATTTATTTATAATATAATTAAAGTGAGTTATTATTAATAAAAAATAACTTAAATACAAATTGTTATATATAGGAAATAAAAAGATTAAATAAAATTTTAATTTTGTAATAATTTATTTGTCACAATTTTTTTTTAAATTATAAAAGTAATTATATTTTTCAATGACTACAATATTATGATTTATAATTAATGAAATTATTATGATAAAAATATCCTGCTATTAATATTATAATTTTAATTTATATTAAATTTCTTTCTTTATTTAATCTTATATGAAAATAATGTGTTGATTTAAATTTTTAATAGGTTGATATTATTATTATGCCTTAATTATAATGGTATATATTTAATTATAAATTTTGATTAATACAATTAATTATACTATTAATTGATTCACTTTGATTTTAATTTTTTAACAAATATTGAGTTATTTCAGATATGAATATAAAAGAAACATTTTCCAAAAAAAAATTGACTTCGGAAATACACATGCGAACGCACCTTTTTCCCAAAAAAAAATGTGATTTCGGTGATGCATATCCGAAATATAGGGATATTTTGGAGTTTTTCTCATAGGTCCGTGAGAAGCCATATGGGTGCATAGAGAATTTTCCGCATAAGAATGAATAGAAGACACTCTTGTAAGAGACACCAAAATATTTACCCAAAAACTTAAGGTAACAAGTGTACGAGTCCTCTCGATAAAGTGTTCAACCTTCACTTTTCTAAGTAATGTAGAATTTCCAACTCACACTTGTACACAACAATCTTTCACTCAAGTGTGAGTCCATTCACTGTACTCCCCTTCAAGCAGAAGTTCTCCCTGAAAACTTTCGTTTAGAAGTGCTACCTTTAATACTTATGTAGACTTGAAATGACTTTTTGAATCGAAGAATAGGACTTTCTTAGCTGTGGGTGCACTTGTTGCACTTCCTCATTTAGGTTCTATCACGTAGATTTATTTAAATTGCAAACGGAATATCTATTAAGTTTTACTGTCTATCGAAATATTGGTATCAAAGCACGTGTTCCATTGCACCAACAACTCACATTCGATTCTTCAATATTTAGTTTCTCTTACGTCCAACTTACATTTCATTCATCTTTAGACATTGGTATAAACGAAAGAGACCCAAAGAGATAAGCTACGTACGAAGAACGGTTGCATGCATAATGTGGAAACATATTTCCATTATTATCAAGCTCTAATCCAACTGTTGACATGCAAATTTTCCATTCTCTTCTTTTAAACCTGCTCTATCTAAATCTTCAGTTCAGGTGAACTAAAGCTAGTGAATGTCGTAGGTTTAGGTTTCAAATTTCCTTTGAGAGAAAAGGATTTGACCAATACCATGATTTTTAAGAGCTTACTATTTTCCTTTCACTAGCATGAATTTACTGCAAAACTGAGAAGAAACATGAGAAAAGAGTGTAAACTACGGGAGAAAATGGCGTTTCAAACCAAAAATGAGTAATTTATCTTGGTTGACAGTTAGTACATGATTCGGTGAAACTTATTTTTTGTTTACATTGATATGCATCAGTTTATTGTATTCATCGATTACATCACGCAACAACTTACTTAAACAAAAAGACATTTGATTTAAATATGCAACGATAATCACTCAAAGCACTAGCTGCAAATAACATATTATACACAACTGAAACCTAGACAAAGAAACCCAAAAGAATAATAGCGACTGAAGAAGGCTAGAATTGTTTCCCTATATGGTACAGCTAAATTATACATTCAAATAGAAAATACAACAATCACCGAAAGGAATTTACTCTAAAATTATGCTTGATGGAAGGTGTACACTTAGAGCTTGCTCTGGACATGGGGCAAGTTTCACAATAGAACTAGCACTGAGGTTGTATTTTCTCTGGACTTCAGCGAATCCGCCGCACAGAACTTGCTCAACCCAATTCTCCACCTCCGTATCGCTGTCCGAGACATATGCGGCTGCAACCAATTGGTCTGTGACTTCTGTTTGGATTTGTAAGGCACACTCAGAACCAAGAATTTTGTTGAAGTTACTTCTGACCAATTTCAACAATCTATCCACAAGTGCATCAAAATCATATGGTTTAAACACGACTGTTTCATCAACTAGATTATACAAATCTTGCAACCAAAGGTTTTGGTTCTCAGTTGAGACATGTTCATAGTTTCCATCATCTGTTTGTTTCTGTTCGTCCTCTTCAGCTGGAAGATTCAAGTCTAAAAGCCAGTTTGATGTTGTATGTGGCCTTTTAGCCGTATCTGAGAGAAAATTGGGATCGTGAAGTTCATTGTCACCGATCAGTTTTCGTTTGTTCATGAAATTTAAATTAGGAATGATATCTATTGAATTGTTGGTTACACTGATGCTTTGGCTTCTGTTGTCTCTAACCACATGTTCAACTTTTATCGTAATAGCTACCCCTTTTTCCCTTAGTCTTTCCTCGGAATAGTAGGAAGGTCCCCTTGTGTGCATCAAACTATTTTCGTAACCTGAGAAAGAAAGCACGAATATTGCATTGTTTACACTAACTTCGCGCCCATGCGAATCTGTGATTTTTCCTGTCCTGATGGCTTGAGACAAACTAGTTTGAGCTACTATATCTGCTTTGTCAACATTTTCAATGAAAACAACAGACAAGGGTTTCTTGCAGCACTCGTCTACAATGAAATCAAGGTTAGTCTTCCCTCTAAATTTCACATTGCATCCTACCACTTCCTCGGAACATAGATCCACAAAAGTAAAGTTTTCCCGGCTTCCATACAGTAACTCAGCTAGAGAAACCGCAATTTTCTTTTTCCCATGCCAATCAGGTCCAACGAAATTCATCCATCTGTCTCCCCTCTGATTTGCTCCATGGTCTTTATGCCTTTTGGTTGAGCCACTGAATATTGTTCTGATAATAGCCCTTATGGCTTCATCTTGCCAGCTTACCTCCTTGGAAAGAGCTTCAAAAATAATTTTAGGATTTCTTGCATCAACTTGTCGACAATAGTCATAACTTAAGCAGGATGAAGATTGGGATGGATGCTTCACGATATTCTCTTCATCCAAATTAAAGCTTGAAAAAAATCGATTAGGGGTTTCCTTAGGAGGCTCCATTGTATATTGAACTTCGGGTTTCTTCAATTTATTGCTGGTGGGAGAGGAGCATATTCCTAAGCCAAGGTCCGTGGTTACTGAAGTCACGGATGTGGGAGACAGTTGACTACCATCGGACACACTTGAACCGGACATGTTGCAAGATCTTAGGTCACCTGTATCGAGATCTTTTACTTTCTGGAACATCTCAGTTAGTTTTGGAGTATTGTTTTCCTGTTTTTCCATGAAGAGAGCGGGAAAAGGACTTCTGGATTGTAATGTTGCCACTGATTGAACACCAACGGGTACATGAGAGTTGAGGTTGATGTGTTCAGTACGTGATTCGTCTACAATTTTGCTTCTGTGGTTGTCAATATCTTCGTTTTTGTTGTCAGCAGTACAATGAAACCCCACAACAATTGGACAAGTATTTTCCTCAGGGATTCGCTGATGCAGAACTTGGCATATGTTGTCCAAGTTAGTATGCGGCGTACAAGATTCACTACTATCCACCAAAACACCATCTTTGGTCTGCACTGAATGAAAGAAAAGTGGTCTTTTACACAAAAAATGAAAAGGTCTAAAGACGCGGTGAGAGAGAGAGAGAAAGAAAGCAAGTGAGGTATTAAAAGGAGAGTAAAAAAATCAAGATTGAAAAGGAACCGGAGATCGGGAATGGTATACTAAACAATCAATGAATTACAATTACTACGTAAAAATAAAACCAGGTTTCATTTATCATATAACTTGTCATGGCAAGACAAATAAAAAGAGCAAAAATCTTAAAGCCTTCAACTTGTTGAATTTAACTATTTAAGCACATGCGACTCGAGTGACCAGCAAGCAAATACAAGCAAGTCATCCCAAGAATTGCTCATCCTCAGTGTTTGATACAATTGTGCACATGCATGTTATAAGAGATAAAGGGAAAAAAACAATCAATGATTATAAAGCCCATTGAAAATAAATAATCACAGAGGAAGTAGGTCCACTTCCTCAATCAAGCTCCTTTAATCTTTTATTTTCAAGGGAAATAGCTTACCTTAAATATATTTTCTTTTAATTTAATCCATTTAAAGGTTGGTAAATAACCGCATCACTCATTCAGAATTGGCCTAATAATAATACAAATAATTTATACTGAAATTATTTAGTAGATTTAACTGAATTATACACACCTTAACATTCAATGGTTTTGCAGTGCCAAATTCTGTAGTCTTCAACCATTGAGGTAAGCTAGATGGGTATGAATCAGGAGCCGAAACAGAAAATCTTTCCTTCGAAGCAGCCAGGAATTCATTTTCACAGCTTTCACCATATTGATGAGAGTGAGGAACACAACCAAATGAGCCATTTAGTGGCCTTTTCAAATCAGACTGTGATGAAAAAAAGCCACCAAGTGGTACAAACGAATCCATTAAGCTGTAAACCAAACAAAAAAAACCTTGTCAAGAGAAAAACCATGTGAAACTAATAACTCTGTCAAAGATGCAAACTTCACACTCATCCCAGAAGTAATTTGACAGAAAAAATTTGTAAATGGTTCCATCATAAAAACATTCAGCAAATGATACACTAAAAACTAAAAAATCAAATTAGATACACAATGATTGATTAACTCATCACCTAAGCTTTAAATTTCGATATTATTTAAAAAATATAGGCTTGTCACAAAGTTATAAGACCAAAGATAAAGAAATGAATTTTATTTATTTAAAAAATAGTAGTAGAAATAAAATATTTGGAATCAAAACATAACAAAAGACATGAACATAAATAACTAAACACAAGGGATATATGATATACTACCTTGGTCTTGGACTATGATATGATTCAGAAGCCTTAACAGAAGTGATGGGAAGAATCTGCAAATCCCAATCTTTCTCCACAGAAGGAAACCTCCCCAGAAATTTCAAGTAACTCTCATAACTAGCAGCAGAACCAACCAACCAAAACTTATCATAATGAATCTTCAACAATTTCGCCAATTCCTCAACAACACTTTCTCCAAATCCACCATCACCATTCACCAAACCCTTCAACTCCCCGAAACTAACTATAACACCGGGTCCGACGCACTCCTCCGCCATAACAGCAATCTCCCTCAACCTCAAACCAACTATCTCCCCATCACCACTCTCCAATTCCTTCCCAATACAAATCACACGCAGCCCGGCGAGCTCGAGAGGCAAAACCCCCTCCCTTCTTTTCTCCATAGCCTCTATAAAGGCTCTCAGAGTATCATTACCACATGCACCGAGAAGCAGAGGATTCCTCCCTTTACTCCTCACAAGAATCTCCCCAATCCGCCGGAAATTATCCTCCTCATCACCAAAACCAGACAAAAACGGAAACCCAAACCCAAACCCCCGGCGAGGCTGCTCCGTCAGATTACATAAAAAAATCGGCGGACCGCGAGAACGGAAGAGATGCGGAAGAGGACGAAGTATAGCCAACTTAATCTCGGAGCTCCGAAAACCCGCTTCCGCGAAAACCCGACTAACAACCGGGTCATCAAGAATCGACAAAATCAAATGCTGCAACTCAACTTTCACAGAAGAAACCGAAAACGTTTGCTGATTCTGCAACTGCTGCTGCTGATGATAAAAATGAAAATTATCCGGATGCCGCCGCTGATTCGCCTGAGACCGTTTCACCGCCGCCATAAGCGAGTTGGAAACCGGCGGTTCATGATCAGGAGAAACATTACTATGCGAAGAAGGCGCTCTATCCAGCGACACCGATAAACAAAGATCAAGCGCTTTAAACTGCAACCTCGGCGAATACGCCGAGTTTCTCGAACGACAGCACGCGTCGCGGAGAATCGACGAAGACGGTAACGATAACAGTGCTGAAACTGCGTGAAGCGACGTCGTTTGAGCATGTCCGCGTCGTTTCGCTACCGCAACAGCTTCGTCTAGTGCCCGTCCCGCTTCCGGTGTTAAGCATTGCCTTGCCGCGGATACTGGTGTTGGCATGGTTGCTTTTCATAAAATGATGATTTTACTATTAAACAATAACAAAGAGGTTTATAGATTGGAAAAGGGGTTATGTGTAGTATAGTGGGGACTGGTAGTAGTATAATTTTGCAATTTGCAGAGGTTATAACTTATATAAATATTATAATAATCAACTGTGTAAAGTGGAGTACTAGTAAGGAGTGAGTGATGGAATATTATTTATATGATTAATTTGACTAATTAGACTAATTAGACATAATTGATGATTAAGTGGTTAATGAAGAAGGTTAATGAGGTGTGGGATATTGAAAATGGCGGGGCCTAGAAAACATATATTCGATTATTATTGTATAAAGAGAGGGTAATTTGTTTGATTAGAATCGTTAGATGTGGGAAGAGATTTGATTTGGGGTACATGATTGAAATTGAGGGAGATTTGTTTGTCGCTAGCTTGTCTTTGGTTTGCGATTGGGAGAAGGTGGAGTTGAGTATCAAAGAGGCTACGTACTCTTTTACTACTGCTACTCGTCGTCGTCTTCATCGTCATCATCATGTTTATGGTTGCTTTTATTTTATTTTTTCATCAGTGTGAGAAAGGGAGAGATGCTTCCTCCACTTACTTTTGGTGGGCCTAATACCACAGTCACACTCTGCTCACGTGTACCTATTTAGACATGGAGCATTTAGGAAGTCTTTCTCTTAAAGGAATTCATTTGTGGAATTTAGATACCAATCAATTTGATTAAAAACTATTGGGAAAAATTACTTCAACTTCAACTTAATCTCAATTAATTTTACATAATAATTCATTTAAAATCAACTTTTGCCGTGCATAAATGCCTAAAGGAAGCAGAAATGCCTCTGAGGATGCCCAAATAATTTAATTTGCATGTGTGGAGCATTTAAAAAATAAGGAACATAAAACTATTCCAAAATAAAAATATTGAAGTTGGAAATTAAGTAGAGAAGATCAAAACGCATGCATTGAAATTAATGAAAGTTAAATCAAATGACATGGAGTTTAATATAACGCTATGTTGTTTGAATCCAAGTGTATGTCTTGGCTTCATAGAGGCTTAATCTTATACTGCTCTTAGTGTGGTATCCCAAGGAATAGAGGGAGTAGATTATAATTGTGTTTAAAGAGGTTTGTTTTTTATAGTTAGGGTGATGATAGGTTCATGGAGTAGCAAGGATTGTATGGTAGAAAGTTTTTTGCACTGTTTGGTTGTAGCATGTGTTGGGGTAGCTTGCTGATGATCATATTCCTATCTGTATGGTGGTGTTTTGGTGTTGGTTAGGTGGTATCAAGTGTTGCAGAGTGTTGGGCACTAGTTCGGTTGATGGTGTTTTGGTGTTGGTTAGGTGGTATCAAGTGTTGCAGAGTGTTGGGCACTAGTTTGGTTGGTTTGAGGTTGCAGTAGTCTTACGGTAGTCCGAGTTTATGTTATTTGTTGTGATCTTGTTGCAACAAGTTTGTTACTATATTGTTATGGTGGATTTATGCAGTAGTTTGCTATCACTTGATTGGACGTTGTTGTGAGTTTACAGGTCTAGTGGGTTGTAATTATAGCTATAACTGCAAGACTCTTTCCAAATGATGTACATTATCTATTTTTTGAATTGACAGGTTGTCAGGAGAAAGATTTTCCATTTTTGTCATTGTCAATTTTGTTTAGTGTTGTCAGAAGAAAGATTTGCATGTTTTGAGCAGGGATTTAGAACAACATTTTTTGGTGGTTTGGTATAAATACAATTACACATTTAGCTTGTTATTCTTGATCAGAGATACAGGGGCAGATTATGTTTTGTAGTTAACTAGTTAAGAGCGAGGTGAAAGGCTTCAGCGAGATATGGTGTAGTTCTATTATTGCATTTTAAAGGTTTATGATACATATGGCACAACTAACACGAAACTGACATCAAGAGGTCTTGGTGCATATACTTCAAATATGTCTTGTTTGGACAGTACAATATTCTTGCAATTGAGTGGAGCATTAGTTCGTGTTTGAAGTGAATAAGGTTCACCTCAGCTTAGGTAGCGGTGAAGTTGAATTTTGCACAGGGGGTTATGAATGCCGAGATTTAGGTTGTGCTGGGGCAAGGGTCGGTATTGAAGCAAAACTCTTAAAATTTAATTCTTGAATTCGGATGCTTTGTATTGGGTGAGTTGGATCTTCTACACAGCGGTCTGACATGTTGGAGCTCTCTGAATCTCATGTCCTAGGTGTTGATCGAGGTGCTTAGGGATTGAAATGTGGCTTATTTATCTCATATTAGGAGTAAGATATCTTCAGTGGGAAATCAAGTCGAGACTCATGCCGACAAGACACCATTCAACCTAAAGATTTGGATGTGGTTTTTGTGCTACAAAAGCTTTATCAAACATTGGCTAACAAATTTAAACTAGACCATTTCAAAGCCCATCAAAACCTTTTCAACCTTAGCAAGCACATGCCCCAAATGTGTTATTATATTTAGAGTTTTTCCTCCCAACCAAGCCATGATACTATGACAATTGGTTTCTACCTCAAACTTACTCATCTTCACTATTTTGGAAAATTTAAAATCATTAAATATGGCTTGACATTCCAACGGAATAGGGTTATTAAAGCTCTTATGACTCCAAGTTGTTACTATTAGAAAAACTTGTAGTGCAAGGTTTTGGATGGCAATGAAGAAAGATGGGAAACAAATATTTTGCAAATGAATTATGTTGGGTATTTTCTATTAAGTTATCAACAAACTGAATTACATGATTAGCCTATATATAAGCAATTACAAGGGTAACAATCCTAACTAATTGCATACGAAACTAACTATTTTAGTTGACTTACGTTGCAAGTAACGAACTTGCAACACAAGTAAACGCCTCCTATATATGAATTACATCCATAATACTCATCCTAATTCATATCACCTAGTTTTCTCATTCCTATCATTTCCTTTAAGAAGTCAAATTTTGATTTCTTAAATGGTTTGGTGAATGTGTTTGCAAATTGGAATTCAATTTTGCAATACTCAACTTCTAACTTGTTCTTGTTCATTTGATCTTTTAAGAAGTGATACTTTATCTCATTTTAATTGCTTATACCATGACTCATTAAATGATTAGCCAAATCATTTATTGATTTGTTATCAACCAACAGTTTAATCTTCAAGACTTCAATGGTCTTCAATTCTTCCAATAACATTTCTATCCAAAGGGCTTGCCAAGCTGCATATGAAGCTGCTACATATTTTGCTTCACATCATGATATAACCATAATCCCTTGCTTATCTGAGTTCCATGAGATTGGATCTTCTCCAATAATAAGCAAATATCATGTTGTACTTTTTTGTCATCTTGGTCTCATATCCAATCTAAATAGAATAGCCATATGTCCTTGCGTTATTTATATTAATCTTGTGGGTTGACATAAGTACACCATGATTTATTGTGCTTCAAATATACCTTAGAATTATTTTGGCTCCCAGTAGGTGACATGCTCTAGGTTTCTCTGTGAACCTACTTACCAAGCAAACATTTTGACAAGTATGTGTGTGTGTGTGTATATATATATATATATATATATATATATATATATATATATATATATATATATATATATATATATATATATATATATATATCAATGAGCCAATGATATATAACATCGTCAAAGGGAGCAACTATCACCTTCAAAACCTATGACCCTACGCTAACCTAATCCCTATTCTGAATGTTTCTTCATAAACCCTACTCATGAGAGAGAGAGAGAGAGAGAGAGAGAGAGAGAGAAATCCATACCTGGATGAGAGAGTCGCCTTCAACTGAGAGACTCGTCTCCAATTAATAAAGGCTGCCTTCATATGAGAGTATCGCCCCGACCTGAGGAACTTGCATCTCATTAAATAAGGTTGCCTTCAGTTGAGGGACTTGCCAAAAGATGAGGGACATCCCACTACAAATAATATATTTCATGACAAAGCTTTCATGTCAATTATTGAAAAACTGAGGTCAAATGAGAGGGAACGCGTCATTTCATGACAAAACTCAATCTTTTCCATCGGTTTTTCCCTCAACCGACATAAAAAACTACTCAGGGTTTAAGCTTTGATTCCCATTCCTGCAATTTTATGTTTTATTTAGAACCAAAAATGTGTGTTTATTTTTTATAGATTTTATGTTGAATATGTTACTTGAGTTTTTTAGAAAATCGAGATACTAACTCTATAAATATTTTACTCTTTTAGAACCAAATAGGCGCCTTTATTTTTTTTATAGAATTTACGGATATGTTCCCTCAGTTTTCAAGAAAACTGAGATAATAACTATCTAAATTTTTTATTCTTTCAAAGTTAATGTTAAGTCTCATTTCATTTTTTGAGCCCTAGTGAACGAAAGAACGCCATTATTCTTCAACAAATAAAAGAACACCATTATTCTCTTCTCAAGGGGGAATGAAGCAACATTTTTCTTTTAGTCTCTCATCATATTTCCGGTATGTACAAGTTCTTCATTACTGTTGTTATTGCATGTTGTTGTTATTGCTTCTATCGTTGATGTTGTTGTCGTTATTGTTATTGTTATTATTATGGTTTTTGAGATAAAGTTGTTGTTTGTTGTTGTTGATTCATTGAGATGGATGAAATTTTCATTTTTGTTGGTTGTGTACTATTTTAATTTATTTTCAGAAGCTTTATGTGATTATGGATCGTAGTTGGATGAGAGCCAATAGATTAAGTAAAGAGTATGAGAATGGAGTGATACAATTTCTTGATTTCGCAGAAAAAAACTTCCTAACAATAAGGGGATTTTTTAGTGTCCTTGTAAAATTGGCTGAAATATGCAAAAACATCCAAAGAAAGATATATTGAATCATTTAGGTTGTGGCGAAATTATTCAAAATTACACGAAATGGGTATGGCATGGTGGGGTGATAAAAAATACCTTTGCCATGTAGAGTTGAAGATGATGAATTTATGAATGATAATCTAGAAGACATGATTCGAGATATTAGAGTATATGCTTTCAAGAAAGCTAATGTGGTAGATACTTTGCAAATAGACATGGACGAGTCTTTGTATCCGCGATGTAAAAGTTTTATAAGATTTTCAGTCGTGTTAAGACTATTTAATCTAAAGGGAAGAGGTGGTGGACGGATAGAAGTTTAACTGAATTGCTTTAATTGTTGAAAGAAATGCTTCCAGAAGGTAACACGCTTCCGAACCGTAGTTATGAGGCCAATGAGATATCGTGTCCAATGAGTTTGGACTATGTCAAAAGACATGCATGTCATAATGATTAAATAATAGGAAAGAGTATGAAAAATCAAAGGAGTGTCCGAGGTGTAGGGAGTCACGCTACAAGCAGAAGGATAATGGTTTTGAAGACGATGGTGGTGTAACTAGAAAGGGTGTTCCTTCCAAGGTGATGTGGTACCTATCAATAATTAAAAGGTTCAAAAGATTGTTTGCTAATATTAAGGATGTAAAGAATACTAGATGGCATGCAGATGAAAAAATGTGTGATGGAAAAATATGCCATGTAGATGAAAAAGCGTGTGATGGAAAAATATGCCATGTAGCTGATTCATTGCAGTGGAAGAAAATTGATTCATTATTTCCAAATTTTTCCCTTTAACCGAGGAACCTTAGTCTTGGATTTTACACTGATGGAATGAAACCTTTCGATAATTTGAGTACTAACCATACATCATGGCATGTTCTTCTCATAATTTACAACCTATCTCCACGGTTCTGCGTGAATCACAAATATATGGTGTTATTAATGATGATTTCGAGTCCAAGAAAACCAGGGAACGACATAAATGTTTATTTAACGCCATTGATTGAAGATTTAAGACTTTTATGGGAGGAAGATATTGATGTTGATGATGCGTATGCATGTGATAACTTTAAGTTGTGTGCCATGTTGTTTTGCACAATCAATGACTTTCCTGCATATGTTAATTTGTATGGGTACAACGTCAAGAGACATAAAGCGTGTCCTATATGTAAATTTGATACATACCACCACCAATTACAAAATAGAAAAAGATAATTTATCTTGGGCATCAAAAATTTCTAAGACCTAATCGTCCATACCATAGATTGCGGAAGGTTTTTAATAGAGAGTAAGAGTTTGATATAGCTCAAAATCCCTTAACCGGCAAGGAATTTTTTAAAAGACAACATCAAATTAAATTTGTCTTTAGGAACAAACAAAAAATGTCCGTGGAGAAAAATATTTGGAAAAAGAAGTCGGTGTTCTTTGATCTTCCATATTGATATAATCTTGATGTAAGACATTGTCTTGATGTGATGCATGTGGAGAAAAATATATGTTATAGTTTGATTGGAACACTTCTCAACGTTAAAGGCAAGACAAAAGATACTAAGAAATCTCGTGAAGATATGATTGTGATGGGTATACGGCAAGAGTTATCCCCAAAAGAAATACGAAGTATAACATATTTGCCTCTAGCATGTCACTCTCTATCTAAAAACGAAAAAAACTGCGATTGTTTGTAGGGTATCAAAGTTCCCCAAGAGTACTCATCAAATGTAAAGAAACTTGTATCAATGAATCATCTCAAGTAAGTTGGCTTAAAATCTCATGATTGTCATTTCTTGATGCAACATCTTCTACTAGTGGCTATGCATAGAATTTTACCAAGAAATTCAAGGGTAACTATAACCAGATTGTGCTTATTCTTCAATGCTATATGTTGTAAAGTCATTGATCCTTGAAATTTAGACGACTTGGAACATGAGGCTGCAATTATCTTGTGTCAATTAGAGATATTTTCTCTCCATCATTCTTTGACATTATCGTTCACTTAGTTGTTCATCTAATAAGGGAGATTAGAATTTGTGGTCCAGATTACTTACGGTGGATTTATTTGGTAGAGTGATACATACATATTTTTAAAGGATATATAAAGAATCATCACCGACCGGAAGCTTCATTCGTTTAATGGTACATCACAGAAGAAGTTATTAAATTTTGTACAAACTATTTGTCATAAGCGAACTCTATAATAATTCCAGAGTCTTGTCATGATGGAAGTTATAATGGTAGAAGTATTCAAGGTTTAAATGTTAAGACATTTGATAGAGAAGTAGTTCTTCAATCACATTTGTATATATTGAATAACCTTGATGAATTTCAACCTTACTTGACCGCTCACAAAAGTCTTATAAAAGAAAAATTCCCCCGAATGAATGAAAGATGGTTGTTGACAGAGCATAACAAAAATTCCATAACTTGGTTTAATGAAAGTATTTCTAAAGAGAGTAGTGTATCTTTACGATTAAATGGTTGTCACGTATGCCTAAGTTTAATTTCATTACTTGGAGTGCATACGACATTAGTATAGTTTCATTCTATACAAAATCAAAGGATGATCGTAGCACTATGCAAAAAAATGGGGTTATGGTTGAAGCTGAATCCATGTACTTATCTAGTTCTAAAGATAACAATCATGTACTAGCATCTAGAGCGTGCTTTTGGGTCATTGAGGAGATTTTGGGTATTGATTACGTTGCTTTTAAAGTGCCTTATTTAAGTGCAAGTAGATTGACACTAACATTGGTGTAGAAATCGATGAATTAGGATTCACATAGGTTAATCTTCAAAAGGAAACTTATAAGAACAAACTATTCATCATGACAACCCAAGCAAAACAAGTTTTTTATGTCACTAATCCTTCTAACACTAGATGGTCAATTATTTTTCACGAAAAATATATTCCTGAATCTTGATAGTATTGATGAAAATCAAGATTTTAACTATGAGATCCCTTGTTTGGCAACATGTGTATGTCATTCATCTGAAGAAAATGATTCAGATGATGTGCATGTTATTCGTCGTTATAATAAAGAGGGGATATGAGAAAAGTAATAAGTAATTGTTTCATATCACTTAGTAATTTATAATTATTCATGCTACTCTTTTTTATTCCTTTTACTAAAGATTTAAAGGTGTTGTTGATTATCCTAATTAGTTTCAAATGTTGTTTAAATTATAGGTGTTTAACTACTAGTGACAAATTCTAGCATAGAACTTTTGGACAACCTACAAAATTTTTCATTTTGGTTATTGTTAGACGCTGGCCTTAGGATCTAGAGGGGGGTGAATAGATCTTAAACAGTTTTGTGGAATTAATTGAACTTTAAGCGGAAGTGATTCTGAATCGACTCGCGTCTATTCCGAACCACTATTGAAACGATTGTATATGTGTTAAAACCACTAACCAGCTTGAGATAAACGATAAGAGAATACACTATAGAATCAATACGTCGCTCTATTGAAAATCAATTAACTTCTTATATGATGAACGGCGTTTGCAATGCAGCAATAGTGAAATAAGCAAAAACACAAACACTTGGTGATAATGATCAAATTGATGGTGATTCAATGTGTGATGGATTGTGATGTTTATATAAGTTCTTAATTCACAATCTTAACACTCGAATTGTTGATCAATTTGCTATTATAACCAAATATGAACAGAACGTAAATTTAAAAGGTAAAAGCGACAAGAACACGATATTTGTTTAGGCAGTTCGTCGATCGTCCTCGCTACGACTACGTCTGCCCCCAATTCCAAATTGAAATTGGGAAATCTTCCATTAATGTTGAAAGTAGTATATACAAAGAAGAAAACAAAGCGATAAACGATAAACCAATTATGTCAATCCTTTGAATCTTCTTCCCCCTTAATCTTTGAGCAAGATCAAGGTGATCCAAGAGTTTCACTTTGATTCCTTTCTGCAGTTTCTTGAATTGCTTGAACCCTTGTTCCTCAATCGTCACACTCAGCCGAATCCTCGATGAAAACTCTTGATAAAAACCCCCAAGAAACACCTATCTTGGAGGACAAAACCCTCGGATTTTATTCACCAAAAACCCCACAAATCTTCACCCACTAGGAATCTTCAATTCCGTTCCATGGACGTTATCGAACTCGATCACTAACCCTCAACGCAAGAATGATTATGTGTAATTGTGTTGGAGATGACGAAGAACGAAGATGAGAAGCCTTTGTGTATCTTTCAGTCTTTGGTGTTTTTTTTGATAATTGAACCTTGGACAATATATATGAGAGCTTTTCAGTTGATGCAGAGAAAACCAGAAATTTTGACAGTTTTGATCAGATAGGTCGACCTAATTTAGGGTTGGGTCGACCTAACAGAGCTGCATATCCTTTGGAAGTCAGTTTTGATCAGATAGGTCGACCTAATTTAGGGTTGGGTCGACCTAACAGAGCTGCATATCTTTTGGATGACATTTGTTCCCAGTTAGGTCGACCTGTCAAAGAGGTAGGTCGACCAGAAACCACTTCTGATGCGCTTTGGGGAAATTTTCTCAGATTAGGTCGACCTAGTTGTTGTGTAGGTCGACCTAGCAGAATGATATGTAAATTTCTTCATTTTAGGTCGACCTGTGTTGGGAGTAGGTCGACCTAACTGTTGATTTTCTGAGTTCCTCTTATTTTGCTTGTGTTGAGTCGACCTGTGTGCATAGTAGGTCGACCTGCTCTGTTATGAGAGACCAAAGCTTGCTTTTCTTTGAGTTCTTCTGCTTGTACCTTGTTGCTTGAATGCTTGTTGAGTTTGCCATGAATCAAAAACATTTTTGTGAGTGTGATCTTGTATTCACATACTCCCCCTTTTTGATGATGGCAAACCGGTAGTAGAAGCATTTGCAATAAGTGGTAAAAGCTCCCCCGTACACTCAGCATCTATTTACTCAGCTGAGCTCCCCCGTACACTCAGCATCTATCTCCCCCTTTGACAACATCAAAAGAGATACAAGAAAAACAGAAGAGAAGAGTAACGAGAGAAACATAGATAAAATGCTAGCATTCATAGTATAATAGATAAAAGGTAGATAGTGATAGCATGAGAGCCAAATATGTTTAAAGGTGTATTAAAGATGAGACACATATATGAGCAAGAGCGATATATGCATGAAGTCACTATAAGCATGTTAATTGATAGCATATTATAGTATCAATAATATTTTTGGAAGTGAACAACAATTACGTTACCGCTTTCTCAATATGTAGGTGTCAACTTTAGTGGCAGCCTTTAGTCAATGTGGAATGGCGCCTGGCTTGATGATGAACTACCTTTACGCTAAGAGAAATGTTAGCAGAAATATATATATATAAAGTAAAGGAATAATATTAAGAGAGAACAAACGTAATTAGCCCAAATTAGAGATATCGAGTATCCCTAATTCCCTACGAATGTTGAAGTATTGCTCCGTTGCTAGAGGTTTGGTGAAGATGTCAGCTAGTTGCTTCTTGCTTTCTACATGTTCAAATGTAACGTCTCCTTTCTCTACATGATCTCGTAGAAAGTGATGTCTTATTTCAATATGCTTTGTACGTGAGTGTAAGACAGGATTTTTACTCAAGTTTATGGCACTTGTGTTGTCGCACATGATAGGTATGCGATCAAGCTTAATACCAAAGTCAAGAAGTTGTTGCTTGAGCCATAATATTTGTGCACAGCAGCTTCCAGCAGCTACATATTCTGCCTCAGCAGTAGATAATGCAACTGATACTTGTTTCTTGCTATGCCAACTTATCAATGAATTTGAGAATAGATGACATGTTCCACTGGTGCTTTTTCTATCGGATTTGCAGCCAGCAAAATCTGAATCGAAGAATCCTACCAAATGGCACTCATTTCCCTTTGGATACCATAGGCCATATGTAGTAGTTCCACGTAAGTATCGCAGAATTCTTTTGACAGCTTTTAAGTGAGATTCTTTTGGACAAGATTGATATATTGCACACATACACACACTAAACATAATGTCTGGTCTTGAGGCAGTAAGATACAATAGTGAACCTATCATACTTCGGTATAATTTCACGTCAACCTCTTTACCTTTCTCATCTTTGTCTAGATTAGTATTTGTTGCCATAGGTGTGTCAATTTCCTTTGCTTCACTCATTCGAAATCTTTTGAGCAGCTCCGTACAGTATTTAGTTTGATTCACAAACGTCCATGACTGAGTTGCTTGATTTGTAGGCCAAGGAAGAAATTTAGCTCACCCATGAGACTCATCTCAAATTCACTCTGCATAAGCTTAGAAAAATCTTTGACAAGTTTTGAATTAGTCGACCCAAATATAATATCATCTACATAAATTTGGACTAAAAGAATATCTTTATCTTTTCTTTTAATAAAGAGAGTAGTGTCAACTTTACCCCTAGAGTACCCTTGACTAAGGAGAAATTTGCTCAAACGTTCGTACCAAGCCCGAGGGGCTTGTTTAAGACCGTATAAAGCACGTTTCAGCTTATAGACATGAGTTGGATACATGTAATTCTCAAAGCGGGGTGGCTGAGCAACATAGACTTCTTCATTTATATAGCCATTTAGAAAGGAACTTTTAACATCCATTTGGAATAGTTTGAAGTCTTTAGAACAAGCATAAGCAAGTAAGAGACGAATAGCTTCGAGACGTGCTACAGGAGCGTATGTCTCTTCATAATCAATACCTTCCTCTTGATTATAACCTTGGGCAACTAATCTAGCTTTGTTTCTAGTAATAACGCCGTTTTCATCAAGTTTGTTACGAAAAACCCATCTAGTGCCTATTACTTGATGATCTCCCGGATGAGGGACTAAGTCCCAAACATCATTCCGTTTAAATTGGTTTAATTCTTCTTGCATGGCCATTAGCCAATGCTCATCAAGTAATGCATCCTTAGCGTTTTTCGGCTCAACTTGTGAAACAAAAGCAAAATGATGACAGAAGTTACTTATCTTTGAGCGTGTTGTAACGCCCCTTGAGATGTCTCCTATTATATTGTCAATTGGATGGTCTTTCACATTTGTCCAGGCCTTGGGAAGTTCTTCATTGTTTGAGATGCTTTCTTTTTCATTTTCATCGTGAGACTCATCTTTCTCTCTCTCAGCATCTTTCTTTACAATACTTTCATTCTCGTCTTCCTTATCCTTGACAATGTCTTCAGTGGATGGACCTGCACCATTAAACGAAAGACCTTTCTCGACATATTTTGTATAAGATTCATCAAAAGACACGTGTACTGACTCTTCAACAATAAGTAGTAATCGAATTGAGAGAACCTATATGCCTATATGCCTTACTAGATTGAGAGTAACCAAAAAAAATATGCCTTCGTCCAAGTTTTAGCATATAAATGTGGTTTACTCATGTGCCATTAAACATGATCTCTCTTTTCTTAATATGTTCTATTATGCATCCAGAATTTGTAAAAGTTACTTTGAAGTCTTTGTCGCACAATTGACTAATACTTAGGAAATTATGTTTAAGACCTTCTACTAGTAACACATAAGTTATTGTTGTGGTAGATGGGTTACCTACACTTCCTTTACCAAGTATAGCTCCCCGATTGTTGTCTCCATAGGTGACATACCCCTTTTTCTTTGCGTGGAACTCAACAAAGAGTGATATGTCTCCCGTCATGTGTCTTGAACATCCGCTATCAAGGAACCACAACCTTTCGGCAATGTCAAGACACTTTTCCTGCAAAATTAATTTAGAGTGGAAGGTCCCCAATCTTCATTGGGTCCTAGGTGGTGAGTACATAAATTGTTGCACTTAGGCAACCATTTAAATACTCCTTTAGGAACTAAAATCCTCCTAAATTTGCATTTTTCAATGGTATGTCCCTCTTTGCAACAATAGTGACAAGTAATATGATGAGAGTATGTTGTTTTGCTAGTTGATACTTTTGGTACAAAAGTGTATTTACTATATAAAGGAGTATATGATCTTTTGAACTTATTTGGATCAACCGCAAAAGTCACTTTTGGTTGTAGAGCCTTATCTAACTTGGCCTTTAGATCTCTTACTTCTTTTTGCCAAATATGACATGTCTCACAACCAAACCATGATGTAGAATCTATCTCAACTTTGTCCTTTTGAATATCTAGCATAGATTGTTTTAAAGCTTCCATGTCCTTTTCGGTCTTCTCAACTTTTGATTCAAGATATGAAAATTTTTTCTTATTTGAGGCCAAAAGTTTGAAAGCTTCAATTGCATCTCTATGTAGTTCTTCAAAAGCTAATTTTAATTGAGCATGAGATACCTTATCTACAAGTTCAGGTTTAAGATGACTTATACATTTCTTTTTCTTGTGTTGATGAGCCGTAAGACATAGGTTTGCCGATTCTCCTTCATCGCTTGATGAGTCTTCACTTGAGGAATCACTTTCCCATGCTATGTAGGCTCTTCTAGACTTGTTGTGACTTTTGCTTTGATTCTTGTCTTTCTCCTTCTTGAGATATGGACAATCCGGTTTGTAATGACCATCTTTGCCGCAATTGAAACAAGGGCCTTTGGATTTTCTTTTATTGTTATCATCTTGTTTGGACTTGTCTAATTGCTTCCTATGATTAATCAAGCTTTTTCCGGAGAGTTTTGCTCTATTTTTTTATGTACTTGTTGTATCTTCGCACAAACAGTCTCATTTCCTCATCATCGGAGTCTTCCTCATCACTAGTATCACTATCCTCTAGCTCTTGTCTTGAGGTCTTGGAGCTTGAAGCTTTTAGAGCTATTGACTTCTTCTCTACCTCTTTCTCCATGTTCTTCTCTTTCTTTGCCCTTTTCTCATGCATGTCAAGGCATTTAAGGTGTTGTTCGTGTTCCTCTAGTTTACCAAAGAGAGTGGTAATGTCTAAGGTGTTTAGATCATTTGCTTCCTTTATTGCTGTAACCTTGGGTTGCCATTCCCTGTTCAAGCATCTTAAGATTTTGTTAGTAGCAACTGCATTGGAAACAAGTCTATCAAGAGAATTTAACCGATTTTTCAGGTGAACGAATCTCTTCTGCATGTTTTCGATGGATTCACCATCTTCCATGTGGAAGAGTTCGAACTCTTGAGTTAACGTATTGATCCTAGCTAGTTTGACATCATCCGTTCCCTCGTGGGCAACTTGCAATGTGTCCCACATAGCTTTAGCGGATCTACAATGGGAAACGCGATAGTATTCATCAACTCCTAGAGCTGAGATTAGAATGTTTCTCGCTTTCCAATCGTATGCATATCTCTTTTCATCTTCAGCATCTCAAGTATTTTCTGGTTTTAGAACAACTGCACCAGCTGCATTTGTCATGGTGATCTGAAAGGGACCATTGACAATAGCTGTCCAGATGTTCCTATCAATTGCATTGATGTGGACACACATACAATCCTTCCAATAGCCATAGTTTTCACCGTTGAAAACTGGAGCTCTATTGTGAGCCCCTTTAGGTCCAGAAGCCATCTTTCCAATAAGTGTTTCACGTAGCACGGAATAAACCAGAGCTCTTGATGCCACTTGTTAGACGTTGGCCTTAGGATCTAGAGGGGGGGTGAATAGATCTTAAACAGTTTTGTGGAATTAATTGAACTTTAAGCGGAAGTGATTCTGAATCGACTCGCGTCTATTCCGAACCACTATTGAAACGATTGTATATGTGTTAAAACCACTAACCAGCTTGAGATAAACGATAAGAGAATACACTATAGAATCAATACGTCGCTCTATTGAAAATCAATTAACTTCTTATATGATGAACGGCGTTTGCAATGCAGCAATAGTGAAATAAGCAAAAACACAAACACTTGGTGATAATGATCAAATTGATGGTGATTCAATGTATGATGGATTGTGATGTTTATATAAGTTCTTAATTCACAATCTTAACACTCGAATCGTTGATCAATTTGCTATTATAACCAAATATGAACAGAACGTAAATTTAAAAGGTAAAAGCGACAAGAACACGATATTTGTTTAGGCAGTTCGTCGATCGTCCTCGCTACGACTACGTCTGCCCCCAATTCCAAATTGAAATTGGGAAATCTTCCATTAATGTTGAAAGTAGTATATACAAAGAAGAAAACAAAGCGATAAACGATAAACCAATTATGTCGATCCTTTGAATCTTCTTCCCCCTTAATCTTTGAGCAAGATCAAGGTGATCCAAGAGTTTCACTTTGATTCCTTTCTGCAGTGTCTTGAATTGCTTGAACCCTTGTTCCTCAATCGTCACACTCAGCCGAATCCTCGATGAAAACTCTTGATAAAAACTCCCAAGAAACACCTATCTTGGAGGACAAAACCCTCGGATTTTATTCACCAAAAACCCCACAAATCTTCACCCACTAGGAATCTTCAATTCCGTTCCATGGACGTTATCGAACTCGATCACTAACCCTCAACGCGAGAATGATTATGTATAATTGTGTTGGAGATGACGAAGAACGAAGATGAGAAGCCTTTGTGTATCTTTCAGTCTTTGGTGTTTTTTTTGATAATTGAACCTTGGACAATATATATGAGAGCTTTTCAGTTGATGCAGAGAAAACCAGAAATTTTGACAGTTTTGATCAGATAGGTCGACCTAATTTAGGGCTGGGTCGACCTAACAGAGCTGCATATCCTTTGGAAGTCAGTTTTGATCAGATAGGTCGACCTAATTTAGGGTTGGGTCGACCTAACAGAGCTGCATATCTTTTGGATGACATTTGTTCCCAGTTAGGTCGACCTGTCAAAGAGGTAGGTCGACCAGAAACCACTTCTGATGCGCTTTGGGGAAATTTTCTCAGATTAGGTCGACCTAGTTGTTGTGTAGGTCGACCTAGCAGAATGATATGTAAATTTCTTCATTTTAGGTCGACCTGTGTTGGGAGTAGGTCGACCTAACTGCTGATTTTCTGAGTTCCTCTTATTTTGCTTGTGTTGAGTCGACCTGTGTGCATAGTAGGTCGACCTGCTCTGTTATGAGAGACCAAAGCTTGCTTTTCTTTGAGTTCTTCTGCTTGTACCTTGTTGCTTGAATGCTTGTTGAGTTTGCCATGAATCAAAAACATTTTTGTGAGTGTGAACTTGTATTCACAGTTATTGCTTTTATTGGTTAATCAGTTGTTTTAGTTTTGTTATAAAATTATATGGTGCGTGCCATTTTGGCTTTGCATTTGGTGTAAACAATGAATGTTTATGGTACAATATTTCAGTAATACATGGTGCAAACGATTGGAATATCCAAAATATGGTTCTATATTTTGTGATATGGTTCTGTAATACATGTACAAACGACATTATTAAAAAAAAAATCCATGTTATACCCTCGATTTTGATAAAAAAACTGAGGTGAAAACATTGATTTATTACCTGGGTTTTACATGACACCAAGAGTATATATTGGGCGCACCATCCAGTTCTAAAAATAATAAAAATGCAAATGTTGGGGTTCGAATCCATGTGCAGATAACTTAATCCTTTGGTTTTTTTTAAAACCAAGAGGTAAAGTGGCAGCTTTTCATGACGCATTTCGTTACCTCACTCTTATTGTTGAGGTTAATTGTATTTCGTGTCCGAGGTGAAATGTGTATTTTGTAGTAGTGTTCATACATAACAGAGGACTCACTCATGAGACTGGTGATGTGTACAATACATTTGTCCCCCATTAGTTAAAGGAGAGGGAGTTCTCCATGATTTCTTGAAAAAGTGGTGGTCAACTATCTCCCATAGTCACGAGGGAGCAGTTGCTACCCTTAAGGATTTTCTAAACACTAGGCCCAAAAGACCTCTATAAATACTTCCCCTCTAATGGGAGAAGGCGGATCGTAACTAATACACTTACATCTAAGCACTCAACACATATACTGAGCCTCTCACCTCACGTGAATAAGTCCTCTAAACCATCATAAACACCACTTTATAAGACTTCTCATCATTGTGGACAAGTCCTAACCACCTATATTTGTTATACAAATACTAAGATCTAAGAATACCTCTGTCTTTATAAGTGTAACATGCACGCCTGTACTATTTGAGCAGTAAAAAATTACACTAGAAAGAATCATGATTTCTTTAAGAAGACATGATCTTGAGCTTAAGGCATACGAACCTCTCAAAAAGGTTTTTAAAAAAATCACTCTAAGTTAAAGGGTAAAATTATCAAATCCATAACACTCCATGCTAAAAGAAAAATGGAATTCGAAAAAGAAGCCTCAAATGCTATATGATGAGAAGCTGGTGTTTCTCACCGAAAAAATCTAACACTTGTACAAATTAAAAAGGTTCAATAGAGGGAACTATGAACCTATAAAGGATCATCTAGACCAAGCAAAGAAGACCATCAACCTCCATGACTTGTTCCAAATGCCTTAAAAAAAAAGGCATAATTACTCATCTTGCTAAATGTTGAAAATTAACAAGTTTAAAGCATTGAAGATCAAGAAACATTCTAGAATTAATAATAATAATAATAATAATAATAGAAAAAAATGCAATAGTGCATATATAATTTATTCAAATCCACCTTCAACCCATTTTGTCAACCTCAAATGATTCTTCCCACAACTTAATTCTTTTACTGAATGAATTCATTATTGTCCACTAATTAGTGTTTAAGTCTACTGAAGACGAAGTCAACAAAAATTTAAACCAACGTACCTTTCAAAAAAATCATGATAAAATTGAAAGGAATTTTCATTATTTAAAAATAAAAAACTTAATTATTGTAAAAGTTATCAAACACTTTAATGGGTTAACTCATTTATTATCAACTAGTACATTAGTTACCGAATACTGTAAGCTATATACTATTTTTTATCAAGTAAAATTTCAAATTGGTTGATAAAATTAGCTATTAAATAGATGATATATAAAAAAACAACAAAAACTAATTTAATCACTTATTAATGTTTTGAGATATTGAGATTAATACTTTTTTGATAACATTTTAGATTAATAAATTAAAATACTATTTTATTAATTTAATTTATTTTTATTAATTATTCTTATTAAAATATTTTTTATTAATTTTAGTTTTTCTTCTTCATTTTTAATAGCTTGTAAATTTATAGTTGTAAAAGAGGTAACAAGTAACATTAAAAATATGAATAATATATTTTATTTTATTTGATTCAAAATATGTATAGTATTTTAATTATTTATTTATGCACAATAAATTACATGTTGGTAAAATATATTCGACACAAATATATAACTTCTATTTCTCGCTATAAAAACTTAATAATTTGACATATTTTTGGTTAAAATTATTTAGAAAGTGTGGTTAAGACTACTTATCTCAATTTTATAAAACAAGCCAATAATTATTTAGGCTATACATTATTTAACATGAGCCACTAAATTTTAAACAAGAATTTTGATACTATGTTAGATTGATTCTTTTGCTTATAATATGAGAATATCCACACTTATAAGTTTATATTTATGTTATATTCACAACCAACACAAAAGAATTAATGACAACCTAATTTCAACATGCAACAATACAAATGACTAATAAACCTATAATATTAGAGAGTTGTTATTTATACACCAAAATCAAACACCAGCTGATACACCGTATAAAAATACACAATGCTATGTGTTGGCTTTGGTAAAGAAAAGAAGAAAAAGTAATTATTAAATATTTTAAAAAAATAAGATAGTATAATTATACGGTGTAAGTGTCACATTTATATGTAAGCATTACGTTTCTTGTAATATTAACATTAACACTTTATTTTTTGTTAAATAAGTTGGTCCGTTCTTTTGACTCAATAATAATATCACAACTCACTTTGATTTTGGTCATACTTAATGAATATACTCCTATCATTATCACTTTATAAAATCAAAAGAAGAAAAGAGATTAATAAGGTCAAAAGTCCCATAGAATGGTAAAAGTTTAGGTGAAACGGGAGAGGGAAAGAAAGAACCAGCACCGCAGAATTAATATTGGGAGGGTATGAAACAGAAACACCACTGCTTTTCAGGGTGGCCAGAAGAAGCATCTCCTATCACAGTCACATTGCTTTTCACATTTATTATTACTCTCACTTTCTCTCTCCTACCCCATCATGAAACAATGGTTAAAAGGCTATTGATTTGACATGCACATTTGTTGTTACCTTATTTGTTTGCTTTTGACAACGCTTTCACCTTCTTTTCTTTCTTTGTCTTTTTTCATCCTTTTTCTTCTCTTCTCAACAGCCTTGGTTGGGGACCTCCTTCTAACTTACTATAGATACACTAATAATAGATATTTCTAAGATTTTGACTGTTTTTAAATAAGGTTTTAACTTTTATGTATAACTTTAGACACATTTATTAAAATATATTTTTTCATTAATACTAGAAATTTATTTTGGAAAATGAAAATGATATTTAACATATTTATAAGTAAATAATTAATTGCAATAATCATATCAAATTTTCAAAATATTCATAAATTAGTGTAGGATCATCTCTATACCTCAAAATAGATGAATAATTTTATTTGAAAAAGACAAACTCAAAAAAATTATGAAAGTTAAATTTACTAATTATTTGTGGGATTCATCCAAAATCATCTCAAATAATTTAGGTGTTACGTTCTAATTTAAAAAACAAGACACCTAGTAAAATGAAGTTAAAAAGTCATAAAATGTTTTATTTTAATTAAATTGTAAATAATATTAAAAGTTAAAGAAAAATATAAATGATTTAGAAAAATTAATTGAATAATTTTAAATTTAAATTATTTTTTATTAAATTTTGATATCTAAAATATTAAAATATCTAAAATAATGTTTTATTAACAACTAATAAAACCAACTATTTATTTATTTTTTTAATAATTTATTTTATAAATTTTATTTAAACAAATAATGTTACTCTGTAGAATTCTTTTTTTATTTTATTTAAAATTGGCATAAATGACTCCATAGTAGTTTGAATAAATCTGAACTATTTCATAAATTATAAAATATTATAAATATTATGTTATGCTAGATTAAGTTAATTGCTCAAACAAATTAATAATTTAATTTATTATCTATTTAACCGTAATGACTTAATTAAAAAATTTAATAAAGTTGTTAACTTTTTAATACAGTATTATAAAATAAAATTCAATAATATATCTTTTTTTTAAATAATAAACATTTCTATAAAACATATGTATACAAAAAAAAATCCATGTATAATATTTTATTATAAAAATATAATAGTGAAATTTGATTGTATGTCTTACTTTTAAATATTTAATGTAGTTCTAGTTAAAAGACACAATCTAAATTTTAAAAAAATGGAAAGCTTAATAGCTTAATTAAATTTTTAGGGGCTGTGAATTTTGAAATAATAATCATGAATTGTGGGTTCAAAATTTGCAGGGCCATTTTTTTTTAAAGTAAAACTATTAAATTAAAGAAAAAAAACTAATAAAAAATTGGATATGCAAAGAAAAGTTCCATAAATAAACTAAAACATCAAAGAATACAAGTTTACACATTTAAACAAAAAGATAAAAAAATATTCAAAACAGTTGGTTGAATGCAAGCACGATATTTCTCTTCTGAAGTATTATTTTGTTAATCTAAATAATAAGAATGAAGACTTTAATATTATGAATTTGTTCTAAACATGTTTTTATATCATTTGTACTTAATATTTTTTACTCTCTAAGTTTGGAGATAATTAATATTTACAAATTTGTCTCTAATATCATAGTGAAATTTGTTTCTAATCCGTATGAAATGTGTTATATAATCGTATAAATAGAAACAGATGAAGTAAGAACTTTCTAAGTGCCCACAAAACCCTCCCTTAGTCCGCACCTATTGTTATGCTATCGTATAGTTGACTCCATTATTATAAGTGTACACTTCAACTTAGCTACTTGATGACAAAAGTTGCACTATATCACAATGTGCTTCTTTTTCCATCTTTTTAAATTTAGCTAATTCCACTACTTTTAAAAAATTCAACTACCGACAAAATTTGAGATTTGAGATAAATAAGTCTTAAGCTATGAACAATGGTTTATGGATTCAACACCTTTTTTTTTTTTTTTTACTTTTTATACTCTATATCATCTTCTCTCTCTTCCATCTAATAATTCAATACTCATTATATTCAACTTTAACTCACTACAATGGTTTTGTTTAATTCAACACCTTACCCTATCACTTTTATTTCATATTTTTACTTTCTTTTATATTTTTTTATTATATATTAATAATTATTGAATGAAATTAAATTAAAAGTTAATTAAATTTATTTTAATTTTTTTCTATTTTAATAACTTATTTGAATTTTATTTTTTTAATTGTATATTTTTAATTAATTTTTTTCTTGCAAGTAATAAAGATGAGATATAGGGAAACACTACGCCAAAATTAAGCTACTAAAGCGCAGCTACTAAAGCGCTTTTGGGAAAAGCGCTGCTATAGGTTGCGCAAAAAACAAAAATAAAAAACAAGGGAAAAAAGCGCTGGCAAGGGGGGGGGGGGTACGAGAGCGCTTTCTAGAAAGCGCTGGTAAAGAGGGGGGCTACGAGAGCGCTTTATAGAAAGCGCTGGTAAAGGGGGGGGGGGGGGTACCAGAGCGCTTTCTAAAAAGCGCTGGTAAAGGGTGGATACGAGAGCGCTTTCCAAAAGCGCTGGTATAGGGAAAATTAGGTATATGGTACGAAAGCGCTTTTAGAGAAAAAGCGCCTGTATAGGTATACCTATGAAAGCGCTTTTGAAAAGCGCTCTAGTAGCTCATTTTAAAATTAAATTTTTTAAAACAAATTAAAACAAACGCGCGTTCTGTATTTCATTCTTCATTGTTTCTTCATTGTTTCTTCACTGTTTCTCTTCACAAAGACAGTACCGTCGCCGCCAACCTCCACACAGCCGTCATCGTTCTTCTTGCCAACCGCCGCCGTCGCCGTTCGTTCTTCTGCTTCGTTCACAGCCGGCATCGTTCTTCTGATTCATTCACAGCCGTTCGTTCTCAACATCTCCTCTCAGCAACAACAACTCTGAATTCGTTTGCAGGTAAATCTTCTATCATCTTTCACTATTTTGTTGTTTCTTGAAACCCTAATTCTGGAAATGTGAGGTTGAAGATGAAAGTGAGGTAGCAAGGATGAGAGTGTGAGGTTTCAAACCCGGCCCTGTTTTGCTTTGTTTGTATATTAGGGTCTGTGGCATATGTGAGTGAGGATTGAGCGGATTTAATGGGATTCCAAGGGTGGAAATTGTGTGCACCATGTGAGATGCTTAGTAATTCTTTATGGCCATGTACATACATATTGAATATGAATGTTAATGAATTCATTTGTTTTTTCAATTCAAATTTGTTTTATCTTGCTTTCAATTGTGATATAAAACTATGCAAATTGTGTGGATGCTAATGCCATGGATGGATATGTAGTAGTGATCATGTAATGGTGAATCATAAATGAATAAAGTTACATGTGTTTGGTGTGAATCAAATTCTGCATTTTATTATCTTGTTTTATGTATGGAAATGTATGCATGTGATTTCATTATGCCATTCCCAAATGCTAGTTCACTTATGTCATGTGAATAAGTAAAAATAAATGAGCTATTAGAGTTAGTTAAAAGTGGTTCTGATAAATAGAGTTTGTTAGTATGAAAATATATTGTGTTAGTAGTGGTGTATTTAATTAACTGCATCGTGTGTGTTTAATTTTACAGTTACTTTGAAGTGTACTTTATAGTTACTTTGAAGTCTATGGTTTCTACTTTTAAAATCATAGTAGTTTGTGCTACAGATTGCATATAGTTCCTTCACTTTTATGATATTTGTATTTAACTGCATCGTGCGTGTGTGTTTAATTTTACAGTTACTTTGAAGTCTCTGGTTTCTACTTGTACAACGCCGATTCAAACCTACCCATCTCCCACATCAAGTCTAACTCAGGTTACTATCCCTTTCTTCTTGCTTATAGTTTGTTATTTTCTGCTTATAGTTTATTGTTTATGGTTCTATTTAATATCAATTTAGTGTCTCCCAACCAATTTTTTGGTTTGTGGACTTATATTACCTTGAAATAAGGTAATGTCTTCTTTAAGAAATCGGGTATTCTGATTAGGTATTCTGATTAGGTATTCTATTATGATGATAGCTATTTATTATCTTGACAGAATTCCTTAGTACCTGATAGAGAAACCAAGAAGCATTTGTTTAGCTTAATTAAGACATGGATAAGACATGGATGAATTCAAACCGATTGTCGAAACAGTACGAGAAAGGGGTATGGAAATTCGTTGAGTTTGCGGTTGCGCACTCCGAAGACCCGCTTCGAATGCCGTGTCCTTGCTTGGGTTGCTGTTATGGGGGTAAGGTTGACGGGAAACAGTTGGGATCCCATTTACTACGGTTTGGAATTGATAGAAGTTATACATGTTGGACAATGCATGGTGAGAAAAGTAACGGGAATGCTGAGTCGAGGTGTAATAGGAAGTATGCTTCAAACGAAGATTGCACAGACACATACGATTGCGATCGAGTCGAAGAGATTGCAGAAGCGCTTGAAGAAGATCTTGCGGATTGTCCCAAAATGTTTGAGAGGTTGGTAAGCGATGCAGAGAAACCGTTGTATGATGGTTGTTCAAAATTCACAAGATTGTCTGCGGTGTTAAAGTTGTACAACTTAAAGGCGGACAATGGATGGTCGGATAAAACTCACAAGAAAACTCACAAGAAAACTCACAAGAAAGAGATGCTCAAGAAAGAGATGCCACGGATACAAATGCTCCACCTGATACTGAAGCAAAAGAAGTTGCACGAGGCATCACTATTATGAAGGGAATCGTTCGACATAGAGACCAAGGATTAGTATACCGTTTGGATTGGAATTCTGATAAACAAGCAATTGGTCCTAATTCTGCAAAGTTGACAAGCTATATTGGTACACTTGTTCGTATGCATATTCCGGTCTCCACAGCTAAATGGAATCTGAAAAGCGAAGAGTTGGATGCGAAAAAAAAAGCGATTTGGGACGAGCTTCAGGTATATATCATATATGGTTAATTGTTGTTATTATCTTGACGATAAATTGTTTAAATTACTTATACTAACACACTATGCGTATGTTTTTTTGCAGAGGACTTTTGAGATACCAGATGATCGTAAACGCTACATACTTAGTTTGGCCGGCAAAAGATATAGAGGGTGGAAAGCCTTTTTGACAAACACTTATCTTAAGGATAAAGATGGAAACTTTCTTGAAGAGGCACCGGGACGGCCAAAAAAGTATGAGATCTTCATTGGTGAAAAAGATTGGGCTGAGTTTGTAAATCAAAGAGATGAAGATTTTCGGAAAAGGAGTGCCACGAATAGTGCGAGAGCATCCAAACCCGCGTATCCATACAAAAAAGGGCGTATGGGATATGCACGCTTAGAGGATAAACTTGTAAGTAAATAGAAATGCATTTTAATTAATTGTCTAAATGTGTTTTATTTGACGATTTTATCATTTGTGTCAATGCATAGTTAGAGGAGTCTAAAAGTGAGGAAACCTCACTTCCTGTACATGTGTTGTGGAGGGAAGCTCGTGTGGGCAGGAGTCAAGCTGTCGATCCCGAAGTTCAGAGAGTTTTTACTGAATGTGTAAGTATAATACTGTGTCTTTAATTAAATCAAATGTTTTTTAATATATAAATGATTTTTTAATGTAAATGAATTACAGGAGACCTTGTCGCAATCGGCATCCACCGGTGAGGGGAGCGTACTTAGTAGAGCACTAGATGCTCCTGAGTATCCCGGTCGGGTGAGGGGTAAGGGTCATGGTGTGACTCCAACCTCTTTTTACAAGAGTCCTAGGAGAAGAAATCCTTCAAATGAAGAAGTGTTGCAAAAGTTGGCGGAATTGCAAGCATAAGTCTCTGAATTGCAAAGAGATAAAGAAGTGTATATGAGAGAAAAGTGCAACACTTCATCGGTGAAAGAAACTAGTGATAAGGCTAGTATCAACTATCAAAGGAAATTTCCCGAGGTAATTATAATTTTTTTTCCTTTTAAATTGTTCTATTTTATTAATGATAATGACTTTATATTTACTATTGGTTTAGGGCATTTCATCTTGCCAACTATACTTATCGGAACCGAATTATCGACTAGTTGGCAAGGGAAAAGTGCACAACACTTTGGGAGATTTACTTCACCATAGACCGCTCCCGGATGGACACCTGAAAGTATCGGTGGATGTTGTAGTAGATCATGATGCGATGCTACCGGTACCTGACATGGTCTCAGAGACGACATTGCTGCGAGATGCAATAGGATCATTTGTTGCATGGCCCTCGGAGCTCATTACCATTAGTGATGAGGTATATTGAAAACGATTATGAATCATTTAGTTTTCGAATGTCAATTCTAAACCGTTTATTAATTATTTTTTACATTTTAATTTTAGACTGCTCCTATAAAACCCACAGTTAAGGGTAAAGGGATTTTACAGGAGGAGGAGTCCGTTGCATCACTAAAAGAGGTACATTTAAAGTGTTCATAATTAATCTGAATCTAAATCTGCATGATTTTATATTTTACCTAATACTTATATGATTTTTAGGCATCCGCTCGGGAGTCACAACAAGTGACGCAGCAAGTTCATACCGTACCACCCACTGGTCCTCCGAAGCCAGCGGGAAAAAAAGGCGGTGCTTTTGTGCCTCGATACCGGTCGACGCTCGCAACAATGGTTGATATGTCCGATTTGAAGGATGGTGCTTTACGTGAAATCGTTATGGATGAAAGTGTCTTCGGTATTGAATTCAAGTCACTTATTACAATTGATGACTTGGAGGAGATTTTTAGGCATGATCAACTAGGCGTCACTAACATGCACTCATACATCCGGTAATATTCACTCATCCGATATATTATTTAATTAGTCCCACAATATAATTTATTTACACATTTCAATGAAAATAATCTAATGTTTATTATGTTTTTATTTAAGGTTGTTGTATGACAGAGTGTTGCGCGGGAATCCATTGTCTAACAGATTCCGTTTCGTGTCTTCCGCCCATTGCAGCGGAATGGCAATTGCTTCGGAACCGGAATCAGTTAGACAACACTTAGTCGATAAATTCATGTCCACCGGCAATACAGAAAGTCTGCATCTTTTGGCGTATAATACCCGACCAGTAGGGTTAGTTTCTCATTCTTTGTTCATCTAATCTCTGTTTCTTTTGTGTATAGCAAAATTTTCATATAACCTATTGTTTTAATTTATAGAGCACACTGGTTGCTGCTTGCTATCAACCCTATAAGGGAAGTCGTGTATTATCTGAATTCGGTAAATGGTGAATGGACCAATTATCCGGCCATGAAGGACATCGTTGATTTGTAAGTGGGATCGTTCTAAATATATATTCGTGTATATTTATATATTTACTTATTTGTGGGATTGATCTAAACATATGCTTTTATATATTTGTTAATTAGATCAATACAAGTGTTCCGAAGTCAACGGGACGCACAGGTATCCCGAACTAAATCTAACAACATTACTTGGATCCAAGTGCAGGTACATTATTTTTCACAATGTTGCTTATAATATATTTATGCTACTTGATAAAACAAGACAACTATATATAGAATCTTATTTGTTTTTCTATGTAGTGTCCGCAACAGCGAAACAGTTACGATTGCGGATACTTTATTTTGAGGTATATGAAAGAAATCCTTCAGGCGAATCAATTAGAGATTCCGCTCACGGTATGAATTTATAACTTAAGATAATTTCATATAATTTATTACATTTAACTAAATATATCATTCATATTATGTTTTTGTTTTGTAGTACCTTGACGAATTCCGTGCTGCTGCGTACCCGAAGCTTAAGTTGGAAGAAATCAAAGAAGATTTGTGTCAATTTTATATTAAGCGCTTTTTCATGTAGGATTTGTGTCGATTTGAACTATAATATTATTGATGTTGTAATGATGTATATATATAATTTTGGATATTATAATGGTATTATATTAGTATATATATATTGTCTTACTGATGGCTGAAATAATATCGTCGAAAATAAATTACAGGTCGAAAATATTACAGGTTGAAAACATATTACAGGTCGAAAATATTACAGGTCGACTGGGAGGATTAAATTACAGGCTGCACATTAAAATACCTCATTTAGCAATGAAAGCGCTTTTGAAAAGCGCTCTTAAAGGCCCACCTACTAAAGCGCTTCTTTGTAAAAGCGCTGCCAAAGATTAATAAAAATGCAAAAAAAAAAAAAAAAAAGCAACATACTAAAGCGCTTTTGGAAAAGCGCTCTTATAGGGGGGGCTATCAGAGCGCTTTTTCCAGAAAAAGCGCTCTTAAAGCCCACCCTATAAGAGCACTTTTCCAAAAGCGCTTTAGTATGTTGCGTTTTTTTTTATTCTTTACTCTCACAGGGGGGCCTATCACAGCGCTTTTCTGGAAAAAGCGCACTTAAAGGGGGGCCTACAAGAGCGCTTTTTCCAGAAAAGCGCTCTTAAAGGGGGGCCTACAAGAGCTCTTTTTCCAGAAAAGCGCTCTTATAGGGGGCCTACCAGAGCGCTTTCTTAAGCGCTTTTGTTACCTTTGCCAGCGCTGCCTTTCACAGCGCTTTTAAGCGCTTTTAAAGCCCAGAAAAAGCGCTTTTAAAGCCCTTCCGTGTTGTAGTGATAATCATTATTAAAACAAATAAAGTTATAAAATTTAAAATAAAATACAGTAAAATAGAATTTTGAATGTTAAAAGGGTTATTGTTGGGATCATTTCACTAAAAAGATGTTTAGAACTACAAACAAGAATTTATTGGAGGCTAAATAAAAAAAAAAACTAGAAAGAAAAATGTCGATTTTTTTTGTGTCCAAATCAAATGAACCAAGTCTCTATTTATAGACAAAAAAAATTATGAATTTTCGTGAAAATAAAAAAAATAAAAAAATTAATTTATTATAAAATATTGTTCTAAATAATTATGATAAAATAAAAATCTAAATAATAAAAACAACCAATAAAATTTTGCAAAGTATATGATGTGGTCTCACTCCCTTCTCATTCAACATGTTGAATATGTTACTAAACACCAATTAATCCACATCATATTCAACATGTCATTCAACACACCATTGGAAACATTCAACTATTGAAAATTATTCAACACCCCCATTATAAATGGTCTTATACACTAAAACATAAACAAGTACATCGGTATCATATTTACTAATAGGAAAATACTTATACGAGCAAAACCATAATATCTGGATTTACACACAACCAATCACAAATTTTTTATTAATTAAAAAATTAAAATAAAATTATCTCTCTCCTCTGTTAAACCAACCATCCCATGATGCCAATTAAAAAAGAAATTAAAATTTTAATAAATTTCAATTTTTTCACTTTTTATTGGTTGTTCCTAAAAGTATGAATTTAGGTTCGTATCAATGTAAGTATTTCTCTTACTAATATTGGTTGAATCAATGTTCAAATTTCGATGTTTATATTTAATCTGTGTAGCACCGATATTTCTAAAAAAAATATGTATTTGTATTTGTGTCGGTATCGAACACTTACATAGAATATTACCAATCGTGTTGAGTATGGTGTTGTCTGTTTTTATTTGCACATGTCGAAGAACTATTGAACAGCTGGAAAAATCATGCATGTTAAGAGAACTACAAATATAATACAAATAGAGCTAATAAAAGTTAAATCAAATTATGGAAACAAGGATGGGATAGACACCAATCAAGGGAGTAGTAAACTAAAACGTGAGAGAGAGAAAGCATGGCAGCATAGGAATCATAGGACAGACACAGAGGTAGATAATGAGAGGAAGATCGATTTCAGATACACGACATATCAAGACAAACCTTAAGATCCAAGTGTCATGCCACAAAACGAGAAGTTGAGGGGGTCACAAATGTTTCGATGTATATTTATCCTGGGAAATAATGTGATTTTACTTTTAAGGTGCTAACCAATAATAGAACCTCGAATGCAAAAGCTAACCCATGTTTATCATGGGTTTGATGATCTTCTTCATGTAGTTTTTTCTAAAAATAAAATTGAGAGTGAGAGAAGATGGAAAAAAAATGAAAGAGTGATTGTTTATACCTAAAAGTAAATCACATGTTAGGAAAAAATTTATAAGACAAACTACTAATAGATTAATAGAAAGACAAATCACTCTCCACCGATAGCAAGACGCCCGTGTATGAACACAATTAAATACTATGAATTTACATAATCTTTCTTAAATTTAATTACTTTAATCTATTATGATAGTTAAGACTTTAGACTCAATCAAACGATTATAGAACTAGACACTACTAGGAAAAACACGTTTAATCTTAGTTGGATATGAGGAATTACTATTAAACTATAACTCATACACTGAGAAAAAGAAGCTTGCATCACAAAGAAGAAGAAGATAAACTTGTATATTTCACAACTGAATTTTATCATCACAAGACATTAAGTATATATAGTGATATAGAGTTAGTTACATTCTAATTAACTCTTATAACCAACTAGAAACTACTAAACTAACTAATGACTCAAACTGTTACTTGTGCACTAAGAAAGCTCACTACTTTGTTTGTTCATCATGTGTAAACCCCCCCCCCCCCCCCCAAGCTAGAATAGATATTGATCATTCCTAGTTTGCTTTGAAAGGTTTCTAAAAGGTCATATGTGCAGAGATTTTGTCAAAATACCATCTACTTGGTCCTTTGATGCAATGTAAAGCAAGTGAAGAATCCATACCAACACCTTATCTCTCACCATATGGCAATCAATCTCATTGTGCTTAGTTCTCTCATGAAACACAGGATTATGTCAATGCTTGATATTCAGCTTCAGATGATGACCTGCACACCACTGTCTGCTTCTTACTTTTCCAACTTATCAAAGAACTTCCAAGGAAGAAACATAAGCCAATTGTTGACCTTTTAGTATCATGGTATGCTTCCCAATCAGAATATGAAAAGCCTTTGAGTATAAGAGATGATGATGAGCTAAAGAATAGGCCATTACCAGGACTTCCTTTGAGGTAATTCAGAATATGAATGCCAGCTAACATGTGCTCACCAGTAGAGGTACTCAAAAATTAGCTAAGTTTGCTCACAACGAATGAGATTTCAGGCCTGGAATGTGTGAGATACCAAAGTCTCCCAATCAATCTCCTATACTCAGTAGGACCAGAAAGAGGCTCACCAGATCCTTTGTGTAACTGAAGGTGAGGTTGTATAAGAGTATTGCAAGGTTTTACTCCAATTAGGCTCGTATCCTGCAACAAATCCAATGTGTATTTCCTCTGACAAAGGGCGATTTCTTCCTTAGACCTGCTTACTTCAAAACTAAGAAATTATTTGAGAAATCCTAGATCCTTGATGCTAAATTTGTTATGTAAGAGGGTCTTAATGTTTGTAATCTCATTAACATCAACCCCCCTAAGACCAAATCATCTACATAGACAAAAATGACTGTGAGTTAAAGACCATTGGACTTGGTGTACAAGGAGTAATATGATTTGGATTAAGTATAGCCTGACTGCAATAGAGCTTCAATGATTTTAGTGTTCCATTGCTTGCTTGCCTGTTTCAGGCCATAAAGAGACTTTTGGAGCTTGCAAACCATATTGGGATGAGGCAAGGAGAGACCATGAGGAGGTTCCATGAATACTTCTTTATTAAGATCACTATGTAGGAAGGTTGTGTTGACATCAAGTTGAAACAAAGGCCAATGTTGTGTAGCTGCAATGGCCATGAAAACCCTGATGGTTGTCATTTTGACAACATGATTGAAAGTGTCTAGGTAATCCAGGCCTTCTGTTTGGGTGAAACCCTTGGCACCAAACATGCTTGTTACAAATAGCTTCTTCATAGGTGTTAGGATCAGAAATAGAAGTCGACATATGAAGAATATATTAAATGTGAGCAGAAGAGAGACTATGGTAAGAAAGGAACTGAGATAAAGGATACTTACTTTGGTAAGAAGATTGAGTGTCAATTGAATTGTTAAGCTGAACTGTATTCCCAATCAAGTTGCAGTAGTAATTTTGGAGGTAAGTAGGAGGCTTGCTAGATTTACTTTATCTTCTCAATTGAAGATCAGGGTTAGGCAAATGGGTATGGACAAATGGACTATTAGAAATGGAAGGAATAGTAGGGGAATTAGGAAGGTTGGGAGAGGCATTGTCAGAACTGGTGACATGAGTGGGTTCAGGTGAGTCAGATTGTTAGCTAGAAGGTGAATGATGGGAGTCAGAGTCAATAATGTAAGGGAAATCAAAAGAGTTATTAGAATGGGATGGATGAGAAGGAGAAGAATTATGAGTGAGTGAGGAATTGTGAGATTGTTTATAGGGAAATATGTTTTCAAAGAAGACAACATCCCTATATAAGAAAATTTCTTTGGAATGCATGTCAAACAAGATGTTACCCTTGACTATCCCACTAAGACAAGGAGTACATGGAATACATTATAGGAGAATTTTCTCAACAGTTTTTTCCCAAAACAAGTTTATGGAAGCCAAGACTGTTATATATGTTTTCTCTAAAGGGTCCACCAAAAGTAAGTGTAAGGCCTGAGAACAAACCATGGTTTGATATTCTCACTCATATCCATATTGTTTCAAAATGCTTATAGCAGCCAAATATCTTGCGTTATGTGAGTGAATATAAATCTCTTATATCTACGACTATTGTTTACTCCAGCAAAAAAATTTAATCTATGACGACTAGTGATAAATAACAGAATACACCAAATGTTATTCTCAAAAAAAGGAGGCGTACTTTATCTTTCGATCAATGATGCTATCATGGATCAAAACACATTGTTAAAGCATAATTTTGAATACTTGATATTGCGATCAATGATGCTATCATGGATCAAAACAAGTTGTTAAAGCATAATTTTGAATAACTTGCAAAACAAATCCCAAAGCTTTTGTAGCAATTGAAAAGCATTCAAGATGACAAGCAGAAGCAAGTAATGAAATATGATTTAATTAACCAGATAACTTCAGAGTCTGAGGTTTGTAAGCTCCCCTTGAAAGGTAGATCTAAGGGCGGGGTTTGTAAGCTCCCCCTAAGTCCTATCCAGGTTAATTAAATTTATCTTTAAAGCACAAAAACAAATCTTCAGATTTTAAGCAATAAAACGATTTATGCATATCAGATTCAGATGCTTAAATACTTATCCTACTCCCCCTTTTGTCATCAACAAAAAGAAGCAAGTAAAATAAACACAAAAAGAAACAAATCTACAAATTAAAATGTTTGGGATTTTAATAAATCTAGATAAAAATGAATCAAAATCATATCTTACCTCCCCCTTAGTCATCAATAAAATAAAATATGAAACATAATAGTGATTTGACTATAAGATGGTTGTAAAAAAATATCTTCAATTTGCGAAATGGTCAACGTTTTGACAACTGGGCATAGATCAATAGGGGTCAAAGCTGGGAAGATGTGCATGAAAACCAAGACCAATTCTCTCTTCAGTGTCCATTGGTGCATAGTATCCAAGGCTGACTTAGCTTTACCCCAAACTCTCTATATAAACAGATTTCTATTACTAGTAAAATCACAATACTCTTTCTTCCATCTAACTCTCCTATCATCAAGCACTATGAGCAAGTCAAATAAGAATTTAAGGAGATATTCTTCAAGAAAATTAGCAAGATCGTGAAGAAGCAGGAAAAAAAGGATAAGATTAACTCCACTGAAGTAGGAGAAGGAGGATAGGATCAACTCCACTGAAAGCAAATTGACTATCAAAGACCATAATGTGGAAGTATATTTCAACTTGTTTGGAAATGTGAAGGGTAAGATAGCTTCTCAGGGATTTAAGGGTCGGGATGGAAAGGAATCATCCATGTCTTCTTGATAATAGTTGAATTAGACTTTAAGTTAATGACGTTAAACAAGTACTAATTAGGAGGAACTGACATCCCAACTATCTTGGCACTCAGGACCCACAATAAACTTTTGCATCAAACTCTTAAATTTTTTTAATATAAATAAATAAAAGAAATAAAAATACGAAGTTAGGGAGATCATCAGTATAAAATATAGGGGGAATTATAAAAGTATGTTATTTTTAAGTAAGCTCATATATTGCAAAATAAAAATATGCCTTAAAACCTCAAGTGATAAAGAGAAAGATAACATGTTTTGAGATTGCTAAAAAACTTTGTATTTTATTTTTTCTTACTTATCGTAGATTTATTTAGATTGATTGTAGATTATTTTGTTGCTTGAGTCCATTTATTTTACTTGACATTATAGTTTATCCTACACATCTTTACTAGTATTAACAAAATTAATAATATTATTATATTTTAATAGTTTGATGTAATTGAGTCTTTCAATTTTACAACACTACACATGATTATGATCTCCTAAAAGTTTAAGACCATTCTAAGTAGAGTTTACATTACTATCATCAAAGTGTAAAGTTAATTACTTAGCTAAACAACCAACATATTTATTTAGTAAGCTTGAATCCATAAAGTGTAGAATTAAAAGATTGAGTTTGATGGAATTGAGTTTGGTAGAATTGATTTTAATAAAATTGATCTATTTTTGGATATAATATATAATATAGAAATGATTGTTATCAATCAATTAATGTTGTTTAGATAGTTTTTATCAAAATTAATTTTGAATGTATAATTACCAAAATAATAATAAATTATACTATTACAAAAAAAAAGAAAGAAGCAATTGATGAAACATTTATTTTTCTAATAATTTTCACACCAAAACCACTTTTCACATAAAGGTGATAATATTTGACTTTCAACTTCTTCATGGCCTAGGGACCATTTCTTATTAGTTACTAGTGCGCATGAATTGTATTCTCAAGTTCTTTGTCCACTTTTCTTACAAGTGACCTTTCACAATAGCACTTTCTACTTTAATTTTGATGAATTCGATCCCTTTTGGGAAGCTTTCTCTCTTGTACCTTTTATTCTTTCACATTAGGTGGCTTCTAATAGGGGAAAGTGGCAAACTTCACCACTAACAAAAGAGCTTTTTTTTTTTCTTCCACTATTCACATGTTCATGCAAAATTCAAAGGGCATAATTCATGACCTGTACCGGGTATAGAATTTTTACAGATAGATTTTTATATTTATTAAGTGTCAAATAGAATTCGAAAGAAAAAAAAATACTATAATCAGTCATTTTTCTATAAAAAATCATTCTAAAAAATAGTCATTCTAAATGATATTGTAGGTTAATTATTGAAAAGTGTGGATTTTATTTTCACGTTCAAAATAGATTGTTGCATTCAAAAACTTGAACAAGCTATCGACCCGACTTAAGAAGGTAATTTTTTTTAAAGGGTTAAGAATGTTTTTTATCCCGATAAATATTTCAAATTTCATTTTTAATCCTATTAAAAAAATAAATATTTTGATCCCCACAAAATTATTATGCACGTATGTGTATTTTTGAATGATTATTTTACATACATATTTAGAACGTTATATAAAGTTCCTTGAAAAAAAGAAACTCAAAATTTATTTTCTAATTCGAGATTTGCATTACTTTTATCATTATCTTTTGAAATTTAAAAAATTAACATTTAATTCTTCTGATTTTAAAAAGTTCTATAATTTGGTACATAAACATTTTATAATATTTTAAATACATATGAAAAAAATTATTCAAAAATTTAAAATTTAAAAGATAATTAAACAGTTTCAAAATTTTAAAAAATAACAAGGACTAAAACTGAATGCATAAAGATTTTATAGGGACTAAAATATGTCATTTTTTTAATAGGGACTAAAAATGAAATTTGAGATATTTATAGGGACCAAAAACATACTTAACCCTTTTTTAAATCATACAAATCCGATATGATTATACTGACATGTAAATGTTTTCAGCACACACAATTAATTAAACAAGTATTTTTAATTATATTTTTATTCCTTTGTTATTTTGATATATATATATATATATATATATATATATATATATATATATATATATATATATATATATATATATATATATATATATATATAGTTTTGTAGTTTAAAACATTCAAAACTCTTAATTAACACTCTTTAGAGTGGTTGAGAAATTTGCATTCAAGAACAATATTTATTCCTCAACGTAATTCCTTGAAAAAAAATTGTATTTGACATCTTTGAAACACTTTATATCTAAAAAAAAAGCAAACTATGAAAGCAAATTACCAACAATTGCACCATAAAAACTCATAGCAATATTAAAACTTAAAAATTGAAATATTTTCAACTTTACAAAATTTCTGGTAAGAAGATCAATATCTCATCCAAAAACTGTGTGATCCATGTCATGGTTATTAAAATTTGTGTAAGGGAGCCAATGAAAGGACAAGAAAGAAATTGGTTTGGAATGCAACTTTGGCGGCTCTACAACTTCATTAAGTGGGTATCATCGTTAACAGAACGGATGTCGGGGATCATAGGTGATGGACGACACTAAGGCAGAGGCGGTACCGACTTAAAATCAATTGAAAGAGGCACTCGGTGATGGAATATGGCGTGACGACATTAGAGATTTGTCGCAACTTTCAGTGATAGAATGAAGCGTGACAACGTTGGAGTTTTGTCGTAGCTTTTATGTCTTCAGTTGTTTTATTTAAAATGAGAGAAGGATATGTGGCACAATAGAGTACTTGACATTAATCTAGCGTACAAGAAAGACCCAAAGTTATCCTGCCTTTCCTACGTCAATGACAGGGAATTTTGATCCCCTATTGCCACATCATCCTAAAAAATTAATATAATTTTAGTCATTTGCATATAACAACAACAAACATTATACTTGCAATCACTTTTTTATTTTTCTTTTTCTATTTTTTTATTTAGTTCAAATTTTTAAATTTTTACATTGATTATTGATTTACCGCACTCAAAACGGTTTTGATTTTGGAAAAGCGTGTGATATACCATTTGTAAGCACTTAATGTTGTTATGTAAAACTTGATTTTTTTCCTTCTCGCATTACACTTTTAGAAAAATATTGTATCTTATTTTTTATTTCTCCGAATCAACAACCTATTGCAGTATTTAATTTGAAAAAAAAGAGAATCTTTTTTTTTATCATTGAGTCTTACATTTTATTTATATAGAGAGACATTGTCCTTAATATAAGTAGTGTGTACGAGCAAGTAGAGTATGATATTATGTAACAAACTTAATAACAAGTAACAAGTCATTTATAACTAACTTGTATGAACAATTTGATTACAGTAAGTATTAGTTAAGTATTAATGTGTGATATCCTCCAAAAGTTGGAGAAGGGTATATATGGAACATCCACATCTTGTATATAAGAGTGTGGAAAGGTTGAGAATCGAGAGACTTAGTAACAAAATCAACAAGTTAGTCTCTTTGGATGAAATTGACAATAGTTTGAAGGTGTCAACTTGGAGTTTTTATCGGACAATATGGAAATAAATTTCAAATGTTTAGTCCTTTCATGAAATACCATGTTAGCTACTATGGGAATAACTCTAAGTTTATCACAATAAATCACATGTGGTTTAGAGCATGTAATTTGAATATTTTGAAGAAGGTAGAGCATTTACTACATTTCACGTGTTGGTGCAGCCAGAGCATAATACTCGATTTTAGAAGATGATATAGAAGTAGTAAATTATTTATTAATGTGCCATGATATGAGAGCCTTGCTAAGGAAAAAACACCAGCATGGAATGGATCCTCGAGACTGAACCTAGCCAGCCTAATCAGCATCAGAAAAACCAATTATCTATATGAAAGAAACTCTAGGAAAGAATATACCTCGAGTAACGCAATTATTTAAAGCATCCCAATGTTCAAATGGCATCATTATAATGATTTATGGTGGGATTGGCACGGAATTGGCTTAATTGATATATGATGAATATGCTATCAGGCATTGTGATGGTGAGGCATAACAATCTTCTAATTAGGCCCATATAAGTAGAAATGTCAATGATTGGAGAACTTGAATCATTATGTAACATGTTTGATGGATTTGAAAAAGTGGTTATTTGTTTAGAACCAAGTATACTTGCATCTGAAAGAAGGTCTTAGAAGTATTTTCTTTGGAACAAAGTTATTCTTTGCATATAATGGGCAACCTCGAGGCTTAGTAAGTATTTCAATTGACCCAAGTTCTTGATTGGGAAAGTGTGATATGGTACTTGCTTAATATCATCAAATTCAGTTAGAGAGTTGCCTATAATAAATATGTCATAAACATAAAATAGAATCAAGGATAATTATTAAGAGGTTTTCTTGATGAATAAGGAATGAAGATAGTTGATTTGATGGAATTTGTGAGTAAGAAGCAATGATGTGAACCTTTCATATTATTTTCCATTGGCTTGCTTAAGGCCATATAAAGATTTTATGAGCTTGCTTAGTTGATTGGGTTTAGAAAGAGTGATTCCTAGTGGAACCGTCATGCACACATATTCTTGAAACTTACCATGTAGGAAATCATTATTTACATCTAAATGATAGATGTGCCAATTAATGATGGAAGTGAAAGTTATAACCAATCTGATTGTAGTCAGTTTTGCAACATGTGAATATGTGTCAAAATAATCCAATCTCTCAATTTGGTTGTAATCATTTGCTACCAATTGTGATTTAAATATTTCCATTAAGCCATTAACATGAAATTTGATTTTGCTTGTCCATCTACAACTAATAGGTTTGATATGAGGTGTTAAATCAATAATCTCTCATGTACCTCTTCTTTCAAGAGTTGACAATTCAGATTACGATGATTGGTTCCAAAGTTTAAGTTTACCTGCCTTAGCATAAGTATTTGGTTCATGTAGGATGTTAATGGTCATGACAAATGATTATATGAAGGAGACACACTTGAGTAATACATGTAGATAAAGAGAGGATAGTTCTTACCTAAATAAGTGTTATTTGGAGCATCATTGGATGAATTACATATGTAATCTTTGAGATATAATGGAGAGTGTTTGGTTTGAGTGGAGTGATATGTGGCATAGTTAGGACTTGTGTGCTTAAATGTATGTGATTCAGGAATGGAAGGTTGTTGGTCTGCATAATCAATCATCACAACTTCATGATGGTTGTTGAAATTTGTTGGTGAAGGATTGGTTGGTAATGGTTGAAGGTTTGGTTAAGTGCATAAGACCGATATTTTTTAGGAATTTTGGATTGGTAAATAAGAGATCTACCAACATTCAATATATGTTAGTGTTTTTTCTTCACTCTACCATTTTACTGTGGAGCTTTAACATAATATCTTTGACGGTGGATACATTCGGAATTATAAATTGTTGGTAGGGGACGTTCGGGACCATTATCAGTCTCTATTATTTAAGGCTTGACATTATGTTGGTTTTTAATCATTTGAATGAAGGTTTAGACAAGTGGTAATACATTAGCTTTTGATTTAAGTATGATTATCCAAGTGATTCTACTAAAATAATAAAGAATCATTATGAAGTATTTGTATCCATGCACAAATTTAGTTGGAATGTGCCCTCATATGTAAAAAATGCAATAAGTCAAATTTTGAATTGGCATGTGAAATACCAAATTTAAAAGGTAGTTTTATTTGTTTTTTAAAATGACATATATCACAAACAACATTATTATCATTTATAATGGATGGATACAATTGTGACATATGAGACATTCTATGGCTAAATAGGTGTCCTAACATAAAATACCAAAACGATGATACATAAATTGGATGATTATGTTATGTAGTATTTAAGGTGTTAGAATTTTTGAGGCCATGTAAGGATGCTACGTTGGTAGAGTCTTGAAGTTTAGCACCCAACACCATTTGATATAATCCAATCACTGCAAAATCATTCATCTTTAAGGACTTTTTATCATGTATGTAACAATGATCATTTGTAAATTTGATTTTACAAGCTAAGGACTGTCATGATGTTTTTCACATAGAAATTATATTTAATTTGAACTCATGTGAATATAAAACATTAGTAATGTAAACATGAGAAGAAAATTGGACATTACCAGTACAGGTAACTTGGACAAAGTTGGCATTCAGTAAATGATTCAAACAAAAATTTGGTCATTCAAACAATTTTATTCTCATTTTTACATCACTAATATTTTATATTCACAAGAGTGCATTATTTATTACCATAAAAAAATGTCATTTAAACCAATTAAAATTTGCATGATTTGATCCTTAAGTATGCAATTCCTTGTTGAGTGCATTGCTTCACATCTATAAGGGTGAGGAGAGGTACATAGTGTGTGTTTGGTTCTGAGGTGAATTAAATTGATTTGGAGTGAATTGATTATGTAAAATTGATTCTGGATAAAAGTGAGTTAAAGGTAAAGTGATTTATGTTTGGAGAAATTTTTACAAAAGTGAGTTGAACAATAAATTCTAGTGTAAAAATCACGTTTGATCCAAAGCTACAAATCCTAGCTTAAAGTAGAATCAATTCTAGAAAGCATAATCAATTCTACTATAAATTAACAAAACACGTCAAAATCAATTCTAGACGTTCAGAATCATTTCTAGATGTCTCAAACATGAAACCAAACATAGACATAGTGGAATTGGTCTATGTGTTGTCAATTCATCCCAAAGAGTCTTCATCTCAATGAAGTACTTAAAAACAATTCTTTAACCATGTATGAGAATGTTGCATTGGGATATACGTATATAAACATGGACATTGTCAATCTTTGAGAATATATCCATTAAATCTTTTCATATATCTATGGAATTCTCATGAAAAATAATAATATGAAATTCGGAATTAGAAACTAATTTTATGAGCCAATTATCTACCAAGTGGTTGCATCTCTCCCGTTTCGCTCAAATAAGATCTTTAAAATCTAGAAAGAACCATTGATGATTCGCAATTTGTTTTTAGCTCCTAGAGATCTGCGCATAGTTATGCTCCATGCTGGATAACTTGCACAATTAAGTTTCTCTATGACAACGAGAGAATTTCGAGCATCACTCACATGTACTTAAAAAATGAAGTCAAGTTAATGTTGAATTGAATGGGTTGGAGTTGTACGTGGTACCATTGATGATAAAAAATGAAGAACAATGTACAGGGGAAGCTGTAGGTAATGAACACAGGTACATAAATCAAAGAAAATCAGAGATATCAATGTTGTAGCTAGGGACAAATTGAAGGGAGAGAAATCATGGCTTGTGGCCTCTCCCTCCTTTTATGTAACCTTCTTGTTAAGGAAAATTATTTCCCATTTGATGATGAATGCTTTAATTTCTTTTATTATTATAAAAGAGAAGTTGGTCTTGTACTCATAATCGCAATTCTTAATTTCTATTTTTGTTTTAGAAATTTTTAGGGTTGATGGAAGTATTTAAAATTTGGGAAGTGAGAAAGAGAAGTGTGGGAGACTGGTGAAAATATTTGTGTGATGTTGAGAGAGAAATGGTAGGTTTATAAGTGTTAGGATCTTTGATTTTAAAATTGTAACATGATATGGGCTTATTACGAGTTTAGAGACAAGTACATTGTAGTTAAAGAAAATGTGACACGTGTCGTTCTTCTTTGTCGTTTACCACGTGACTTGTCCACCCTTTTCCTTTCAAAATTAATTTTCTCTGTTCAGCTTTCAAAAAATAATTTCCAAACAAAGCAATGGCACGTGTAACCCTTGTCGTGATTATGACCACCAGACTAATTGTTTGTTTACACAACTCCATTTTTAGATAACATTTAGTGTCGCTTCACTTATTCGGATGATGTGTGACCGCTTGTCTCCATCCTTTTTGATATTTTTTTCCATCATAAACATGTTTAACATAAAATGAAACTAAACAAAAATTAGTAACATAAGATTTCTCCATGTAGTGTTCATCAAGATCCATGACGATATTTATCGTAAACAAATGATTACCTAGATATTGCTTTAGTTTTCGGCCATTAACCTTAAAATAATGCCATTGTCATCTCATCAAGTAGGTATACAACTCCATAAGAATATACATTCAATAATTATAATGGAATTGGCCAACTTTACTTCAGTTTCCCAAAGAATGATTATTTTTTGTTGAAAAAATGTATTATTTATGGAAACACTTTATGATACATCTTCTATATACTGAATTTCAACAATTCATAAGGGTTGATTTCATTAAATAAATTTTTTTAAGACTTGACTAATAATTACTTTGAAACTAATTTCTGCCTATGTAGGATTATTTTTCTGGTTTCAAGAGTTATTCTAATAATTTTCTACTAGTTGACTATTTAGTGCCCGAAAAATTGATTTTTGTCATAATATTAGTGTTAAAATTTTATTTATGAACTTTTTTTAATAAGGATGAAACCATTAGTAAGAAAAAAACAATTTGAATTCCTAAATGAAAAATTAGAAAAAATAGAATAAAACTCCAATGAAATCTCTCACAAATAAAGCAATAACAAAGAGAAATAAATGGAAAAAACTTTCTAAATATTGAATATAAATTATTATGAAATTAATTTCTACCTATGTAACACTTATGATAACAAAAGAGCATTGTGTGATTATTTTCTTGATCCAATCCTTAAATCGAAAGATAAGAATGTTTACAAGTTTCAGGAAAAATCCAAGAAAGAAGAAATCATCAAAAAAAACTTAATGAGTTGATTCAATTGTTAAAATATGAAGGGATGAGCCCAGACCTAGAAAATATCTAGAAACTTCATCAAATAACTCTTTTGAAGAAGAGTAAGAAGAAGTAAAATCAACTCTAATTTCCTTTAGAAGAACAATCTTGGTGAACGAATGATCCTCGGAAGATTCAACATTAAATGAATAAAATTCATCAAAAAGAGAATGTGAAGTAAATGAAGAAGTTTCATTTAGGGAAATCTTCGAAAGAAAAGATGAGAAATAAATCTCAACGAGCAATATCTTCATAGAGTCAACATCAAGAAGAGATCTTAAAGAATCAACCTCTTATAGAATCCTCTAAGAATCTTCATCCAATTAAGAATATGGATAAGTTTTTTTTAAAGCTTCTCGCGAAGATGTTTGTGGGAAGCAACGTTATCATGCAAGCAACTCTTTAAACTAAATTTTAAGATAACTGAGGAACATGATAAGATTGAAAAGCGTAACATAGACATTATCTTACAAGAAAATCTTTAAATTAAATTCCAATGTGCATCTATTCAAGATCATCAACCTTCAATTCATCTGGTGCACCATATTAGGGTTTTGACTAAGATTGGTGGAATGTTGAATTTTTGACTGAGACATGATCTAATGGTTTGAAACATGATTCAAAATTCTTATATGCTTCCTCATAGCCCGCTCATATGTCTCAGTTGGCTAAAGAAGCTTGATCCATTGATATTGGTAGGTTTGAAATTCATCTGATGAAAAGTTAACTCCTTAAGGTCAAAGTTTAAATTTTGAGATTTTTGGTCAACCATGGTCTTCTCAAGTCAAGAATAATTAAAATATGGTTTGTGGATTCATTTGATCAAGTTTAATATAAAAAAAAAAGAATCAAAGATGAGAAATTGAGATTTTGAAAATTTCTCTAAGTACAAAATTTCCATGATCATCTAGCCTACTTTGCAAACTTGTAACTCCTTCCTCAAGCAACCATTTTTCATGACCAAGGGATGTACTTAAAGATGGAATTTCATAATTCAATATTATGGAAAGAATAAATCAAAAAGCTCATAAAAAGTTAAAGTTATGAAGTGATCAAATTGGTGTCTCAAGGTTGTGAAATGTCAAAAACTTATAAATTTTTCTAAGTGTCGAACAACTTATTTCTTCAATTTTGATGGCTACTTTTCTCCAAGATGCAAGTTGAATCTCTTCAAGTATTCAACATGAAAGTTTTAGAGGATGATATCATCTTCCCAAAGATTCCAAGAGCACGGATGTATCTTGCTTGAGCACCAAGTTTTAAAGAGATGAAGTAGCCATGTTAGAGTGGTTTGAAAGCCCAATTTCATCTTCATGTTCATGTCCAACACCTATGTCAACCATGTGATCTTTCTTTTCAGCCTAAATTAATTTTAAATCTCAACATAATTGATACTTTACACAAATCCATGGTGCATTACCAAGTGTATAAGAATTTGTTCGAGTTCCATATCATTTTGGGAAGAAAGGCAACATTGCCATTTTCATAAAGCCAACTTTAAACACAAAGTCAATGTATTGAACTTTTTATTTGTTCCCTTTGATCACACTCAATACAAAATCTTATAAGCAACACCTATAAATCTTCCAACCACCTTAAAAAGCCAATCTACACCATTGGAACCATAATGTACCTTTAACCAAATTTTGAGCCAAGATCAAATCAACTCTCCATAAAGCTTTTACTTTTGATTCTTGCTTCATCCATAATCTTTCACAATTTACCTATAAATAAAGGATCAAACTTCATCATTAAACACACAAACATTAAGTAACAAACACTTCCAAAATCTCAAAAACTCCATGAAAGCTTGAAAATTCCATTTCTTCGAATCTCTCAAAACTTCTAAGTTTTTGAGGTTCTATCTATTCAAACACCATCCATATTTTCAAAGAGATGCTTTATCGTGATGTTGCTTAATATGTTCACATGCATGCTTGATTCCTCATTGATGTTGCTTGCGTTACCAATCCAAATGAATGTGATGGTATTAACCAACATTGTCAAGGTATCCACCCTCTTATGTTTACTTATTTAAACTTTCTTCTACGCTTTGTATTTTTAAAACTTATCCATTTAAATCTATGCTTTGTATTTCTAAAACTTCGCATCCAAAAACCTTTGCTTTGTATTTCTAAAACTTAGCAATTTAAATCTATGCTTTTTATTTCTAAAACTTAGCATTCAAAAACCATGCTTTGTATTTCTAAAACTTAGCATTCAAACTTTACTTTGTATTTCTAAAACTTAGCAATTTAAAACTATGCTTTGTATTTCTAAAACTTATCATCCAAAACCATTTTCTTTGTATTTCTTAAACTTAGCATTCAAACTTTGCTTTGTATTTCTATAACTTAACAATTCAAAATCATGCTTTGTATTTCTAAAATTTAGCATTCAAAAACCATGTTTTGTATTTCTAAAACTTAGCATTAAAAAACTATACTTTGTAGTTCTAAAACTTAGCATCCAAAAAATTTTTTTTGCCACTTTGGTTTTATCTTTTAAAAACCTTTTTAAAGGGAACTACGATGCTTTGATCATTCATTGCACAAAAAATGTATGTAGGCATAAGATTATTTGAAATCTTTCCAAGCAATTCTTTTCTCACCTCCCCACTCTTTTTTATAAAATAACAATAATAAACTTTAAACCAAAACACACATATTTTTAAAGAGGTTCATACGGAGTGCCGTATATGATGGGAGTGTTAATACTTTCTCTTTTCATAACCAACACCCGTACCTAGAACTTTGTTTTGTTTTATTAGTTTTGTTTTAAAAACTTCTTTGGATTTTATTTATTTCTCATTTTCTTTGGAAATAATAAAGCGCGGTGACGACTTTCACTCAAATATGAGTTAAGTTAATCAATGGTTTAGTCTCAATTTTTTACCCCTACATTGGCTAACAGAGTTGAAAAGAATTAGGCTTGTGTAGTGATCCATAATATGGTGGGAGCAAAAAGAAAAATACACTTCTACCACATAGTGGACTAGTGACGAAAATCTTGGAGCAAACTGGATTCGATTTAGAGGAGGAGGAATCAGAGATAAAACATTTAGGAATAGGAAAAAATACTATAAGTTTAATGAGGATAAAGGTCGAAAATGCGATAGTAATTCAACTACCTCCAAAAGTACCAATAAGAACATTGCCCAACAACAACAAGTAGAAAATACAAATATATAGGATTTCGATTATGACATTCATCACACTTCTTCCTTCAACACTCTCCTCAACAAAATCCCCTATAATCAACAAGAAATGATGAAGACGGAAATGAGGGCTAATTCAAGGATTCGTCTTCTCACAAACGAGCTTGTTGCAACTCAACTTATATCTTCGATCAAATCTAGCAATGATGAGGAGGCGGGTATTTTCTTGCTTATTTTAGATTTTTTTCTTTTCTTAGTTTATTTTCCATTCCTCCATGTTATTCCGTTTTTCTTTGTACTTCGCTTGATTAAAATTAATCATTATTTTCTTATTTGATTAAGCTTATCTAATTTATGATAAATATATTTTTTCTTTTTTAGTTAAATATATTTGATCTATGTGAATTATGTGCTTGCATATTTACAATAACTTTTTAGTATATTTTTCTGTCTTTTTGATTATGTAAAAGAGGGAGAAGTATAACTCTCTATTCATGGGAGGAAGAATTAAACCACTCCAAAATTGATCTATCTATTTTCTCTTTTACCACCCTCTCTGAAAAATTCGTTGTCATCATAAAAAAGGGAGAGAACATAGATATATGTATTTGCATGTATAATTAAAGTGATCTAAAATAGTGAAACTTATTGTTAAATTGTAATTCCTTGTGTCGAAGCAGGTTGTTGCTCGAACATAAGGTGTGTCGAAGTGTATAACAGTTTGTTACACATAAATTTGTTTTAGATCTAGATAGATTTGATTTAGATTTAAAATAGATTAGATTTTATTTAGTTCCAAAATAGGTATTTTAGGCTTTTATAGTTTTGGGCTTTGGATTAGGGAGAAAGCTAACCTAAATATATAAATATGGAGTAACCCTCATTATTTTGTAATCAAGTCATTAACTTGTATTCATAGAAGTTGCAGTTGCAAGTGAATAACAGAATTTCCACAGTTTGTGGGCAGAGAGAAACTCTGCAGAAAATACTTTCTTCTTCTCTTATAATTTCCGCAAATCCTAATCCTACTTTTGTTCTTATTTTCTTCATTGTCATCTTTAACGATAAGGAATTACTCAAAGGTTTGAGAGTCTAATTCTAACATATGGTATCTAGAGCTCCGGTTAATCGATTCAAGGGAAGAAGAATAGCGATGGCAATGAATCATCCAAATGGGCATTTTCCAGCATCACTGCCAATTCTGAAAGGAGATAACTATGAGAATTAGTGCAAGCAGATGAAATTTGTATTCTATTGTCAAGATCTTTGGGATCTTGTAAAAGAAGGGATAGAACCGTTTGTAGAAGGTGCGAAGGAGGAACAAAAGGCTGCACATAAAGAATTGAAGAAGAAAGATTATAAAGCTATCTTTATAATCTATCAATGTCTGAGTCCATATAATTTTGAAAAGGTTAGTGATATAGAATCTTCAAAAGAAGCTTGGGAGATTCTTGAAAAATCTTTTGGAAGTGCAGAAAAGGTGAAAGAGGTGAGGTTACAAACTCACAAGAGAACATATGAATTGCTTCAGATGGAATATAGCGGAAGCATAACTGATTTCTTCACTAGGGTTACGAAACTAGTGAATCAAATCAAGATATGTGGAGAAGTATTAACAACAAGAGATGTTATCTCAAAGATTTTGAGGTCTTTGGCCCCTAAGTTCGACCACATGGTGGTAGCCATAGAAGAGTCAAAAGACTTGTCAAAGTTGACAAAAGAAGAGCTTCAAGGGACGCTTGAATCTCATGAACAAATAATGGTTGAAAGAGCTGCAGGCAAGTCAAAGAGCGACGTGGCTCTGCAGGCTCAGACAGCAAACAAAAGGAAAGGCAAAGGAAGTTGGACTAGAAATAAAGGTAGAGGTGGCTACAACAATTCCACTAGTCGAAATCAACAAGAAGGAAATTGGTCGAATCAGAGAAAGCCCTCTTACCAAGGCAACCAAAGAGGTGGTGCTGCAGGTAGAGGAAAAGGTGGTGGTCGAAAGCCTGACAAGAGTCACATTCAATGTTTCAACTGTCAGAAATATGGTCACTATTCAACAGCTTGTCCAGAAAAGAATAAAAGTTAAGAAAATGATGCAAAGCTTGCAAAACAAGAAGAAGAAGAAGAAGAGATGTTGCTGATGGTCACAACAAAAGATGAAGATAAATTCAAGGATCAATGGTACTTGGATTCAGGATGCTCATCACACATGTTTGGAAGGAAAGATTGGTTTGTCAATATAAAACTCTCAATGAAGAACATGGTGAAATTTACAAATGACAATACTCTAGCAGCTGAAGGAATTGGTGATGTAATGATTACGAGGAAAGATAGAAAGTGGTCAGTAATTTCCAATGTATTTTACATACCAGGCATGAAGAGCAACTTACTCAGCATTGGGCAGTTGGTAAAAAAGAACTACAAGGTTTCGATCAAAGACAAGATGATGCGAGTTGTCGACGCAAGTGGGGGGTTAATCTTGAAGGCTCCTATGTCACAGAATAGAACCTACAAGATCAAACTCAATGTGATGGAGCACGAGTGCCTTGCAACTGCAGCTAGCAGAGATGAATGGATATGGCACTATCGACTAGGACATCTCAACTTCAAAGACATCAGAGACTTGAAAAGAAAGAATATGGTTTCAGGACTGCCAGAAATCGACATTCCAAACAAGGTATGTGAGGAATGTGTACAGGCGAAGCAACAAAAGAATAGCTTCAGCAAGGATGCAGGAAGCAAGTCGAAGGCAATCCTTGATGTCATATACTCTGATGTATGTGGACCAATCCAGGTGGACTCGAATGGAGGTAAAAAATACTTTTACATTCATAGATGATTTCAGTCGAAAACTATGGACTTACCTGATCAAGAAGAAAAGTGAAGTGATCGAGGTATTTGTCAAGTTCAAATCTATGGTCGAAAGACAAAGTGGTCGAAAGCTCAAGGTTTTGAGAACTGATGGTGGTGGAGAATATATGTCGAAAGACTTCAACATGTTATGTGATAAAGAAGGGAATGTACATGAGGTGGTGCCGCCCTACACTCCACAGCTTAATGGAACTGCAGAAAGGAAGAATCGAACCATCATGAATATGGTAAGAAGAATGTTGAAAGGCAAGCATTTACCTAAAGAATTTTGGGGAGAAGCTGTGTCGATTGCAACATACATTCTGAACAGATGTCTGACGAAGAAGCTAGAAGGAATTAGTCCAAAAGAATGTTGGTCTGGTGTGAAGTCTAGCTTGAGTCATCTAAAGGTATTTGGATCTATAACACATAGACATGTTCCAAATCAATTAAGAAGAAAACTTGATGACAAGTCGAGTCAAATGATCCTTATAGGATATCATTCGACTGGAGGATACAAGTTGTTCGACCCAGTGAACAAGCAAGTAGTGATCAACAGGTACGTGATCATAGATGAGCTTAAAGAATGGGATTGGACAGAAAATGTCAAGAAGGATTCAGTGAGAATCTTTTGTGACGAACCAGCTACTGAAGTCGAAAGAGAAGAAGTTCGACAAGAAGAAGTCAGAGGTAATGCAGGCCCAAGCAGACCTCAGAGAACAAGACACATGCCTACAAGGTTGCAAGAATGTGTGATTACATCAGAAGATATAGTCAATGATGAAGGTGAGATGGTACATTACGCTTTCTACGCAGATGTCGAACCTGTCAATGCAACTGAGGCATTGAAGGAATCGAAGTGGGTGAAAGCTATGAATGAAGAATTGAAGTCCATCGAAGACAACAATAATTGGTCGCTTGTCGAATTGCCTCAAGGCAAGAAGGCAATTGATGTGAAGTGGGTATACAAGGTGAAGTGTAATCCCAAAGGTGAAGTGACTCAACACAAGGCAAGGCTTGTGGTGAAAGGATTTCTTTAGAAGGAAGGAATTGACTTCGATGAGGTTTTTGCACCTGTTTCCAGGATCGAAACGATCAGGTCGGTTGTTGGTCTGGCGATCATGAAAAATTGGCACATATGTCAGATGGACGTTAAATGTGCATTCCTGAATGGACCTTTAGACGAAGAAGTCTATGTTGCACACCCAGCTGGGTTTGTGAAACATATCAAAGAGAGAAAAGTGTACATGCTGCATAAAGCCCTGTATGGGCTGAAGCAAGCTCCAAGAGCTTGGAATAAGAAGATCGACGACTTCCTAAGGGAAAAGACATTTGTGAAGTGCACAACTGAACATGGTGTATATGTAAGAAGAAGCAATAGTGAATTGCTTATAATATGTCTCTATGTCGATGACTTGTTGATAACAGGTAGCTGCAAGAAAGAGATCGAAGGCTTCAAAGGTGATCTCAACAAGGAATTCGAAATGTCGGATTTGGGAGAAATTTCATACTTCCTTGGCATCAAATTCTATAAGATTAGTAGAGGCTTGATGATGCATTAAAGAAGATATGCAAGTGAAATTCTCAAGAGATTTGAAATGGAAGAATGCAATTCGACTTTGACACCTGCAGATCCCAGACTGCAACTGTCGAAGGAATCAGATGAAGAGGATGTCGACCCAACCCAATACAGAAGACTTATGGGTCATTGAGATACCTTTGTCACACAAGGCCTGACTTAGCATACAGTGTAGGTATGATAAGTAGATTCATGCAGAAGCCAAAGGTATCGCACCTAGCAGCGGTGAAGAGGATACTGAGGTATTTGAAAGGAACTCTCGACTATGGCATTCTGTTTCCTGCAGCTGATAAGGGAAAAGAATGCAAATTAGTGGGTTACACCGACTCGAGTTGGTGTAGTGATTCTGAGGATCGAAAATTCACAGCTGGTTATGTGTTTATGCTAGGTGGTGCACCAGTTGCTTGGAATTCGAGAAAGGAACCAGTAGTGGCATTATCATCATGCGAAGTAGAGTACATAGATGCTTCTCTTTGTGCATGTCAAGCAACATGGATGGTGAACTTGGTCGAAGAGATAACAGGGAAAGATCATGAAGCATTTACCATGAAGATCGACATCATGTCAGCTATCAATCTGGCGAAGAACCCGATAGCACATGGTCGAAGCAAGCACATCGAAATGAGGTTCCACTATCTTCGAGAGCATGTAGCTAAAGGGAAGATGAATATGGAACATTGCAGAACTGAGAATCAAATTGCAGATATCATGACGAAGGGAGTGCTGGTCGAAATATTCAAAAGACTAAGAGCTATGATGAATGTAGATAGCTTAAACACAATGAATTACGTGGTGTGTTAAATTGTAATTCCTTGTGTCGAAGCAGGTTGTTGCTCAAACACAAGGTGTGTCGAAGTGTGTAACAGTTTGTTACACATAAATTTGTTTTAGATCTAGATAGATTTGATTTAGATTTAAAATAAATTAGATTTGATTTAGTTCCAAAATAGATATTTTGGGCTTTTATAGTTTTGAGTTTTGGCTTAGGGAGAAAGTTAACCTAAATCTATAAATAGGGAGTAATCCTCATTATTTTGTAATCAAGTCATTAACTTGTATTCACAGAAGTTGCAGTTGCAAGTGAATAACAGAATTTCCACAGTTTGTGGGCAGAGAGAAACTCTGCAGAAAATACTTTCTTCTTCTCTTTTAATTTCCGCAAACCCTAATCCTACTTTTGTTCTTATTTTCTTCATTGTCATCTTTAACGATAAGAAATTACTCAAAGATTTGAGAGTCTAATTCTAACATTTATAAATAGTAAAAATACAAGTCAATTAATAAATTTTTAGTTTTCATCATAACAATACTTGAAATTAAACATGTGCTAAAAGATACCTCAAACGTTTGAAAAACACTTGCATTTTACAAGTTATAAATGTTTCATCTTTCCAAAGCTTTTATTTTTTTAAAATAAGCAATGGATTAAAGGGAGCAAAAGAGATGATCCACCCCAAAACAAATGGAAAGCTCCTACCTCTCGAAACACGAGAGATGTAGAATATTCCAAGAGTAAAAATTACAAAGGTTCACCTTCTTATAGGAGGAACATAACCAACACCAAGAAGAATAGACAATCTCCGACATACACTCGGTGAAACTAAAAGACTCTTCGTTAAAAATCACCGCATTTATCTAGGTGTTACATACTTTCAAATTTTAATAAGGATATAAATTACTCTTTTTTTTTTGTCGAGTTATCCCACTTTTTCGTGTAATCGGGTTGGAGAACTCTTAATTCTCCCAATTAATAAATCTTATTTAAAAAAAAACGATATCTAAGATAAAGAAATAAACTATCGTACTTTATTAGTAATCTTAAAAAATATTTGTAAAAGTAAAATAAAGGTTGAGATTCTCTTTTTAAGTTCATTTAGTAATGAATGTATTTGGTCTATATAATAAACCAGATACATTCATTACTTAATGAACCTAAAAAAAGAATTGTTTATAATTAAGACCAAAGGAAATATTTTACAAACCTTCGTATTTTCGTATTTTTCATATGTATTAACATTTGGGATCTAAGATGTGACACCATTCATCATTTAATTTCTTGATGTGACATCATTCATCATTTAATTTCTGAATTAAACAATGATTATTCAGACTTTATTTTTTATTCTTGTTATTAATTTGTGTGTTAAGATTTCCTTGGCTCTTAAAAATAAATATCTGATTAATATTATATTGGGACATGTGTGCGCACAAGAGAAAAAGACAGAGTTTGACGTTTCTGTTGCACTAAAGATTCTAAATAGGACTCTTATTTGGAACGTGATGTGCTGTAGTTTTACCTTTTCATAACAATAAATACACTCACCAGAAAGTGGAGTAGGCCATACATGTTGCTGAAAACTTTTGTGATGTTGTTTCTTGCAATTTGCAAATGGAAGCAACTGTTAGTGCTTCAATTCAACAATCCTAACACTAAACATTATGCTCCGTTCATTTCTATATGCTTCCCTTTTAAGAGTTTGTTTTTTTACTTTTTACAAAAGAAAAATAGTCATTCTGAACATACAACTTATAAGAAAGATAATTCAATTTATAAATCATACAACTCAAATGTTAAAATATTTGTGTCCCCATAATATTTCTAAAATAGTGAATAGTTACACATACTTAATATATGTACAGTAATAATTAAGTTCATTCTTATTTAATATTTAATAATAATTATTATATGTTCAATAAATCTCTGTATTATAAAGATACATATAGATATAATTAATGTAAACTAGAGAAAATTGAATACAAATATAATTGTTATAGTATTACCTCGCATATACAAATATAATTTATTTAAAAATATTTTTAAAAAATTTAAAAAAATGTTTCATAATTTCACATTTAAATTTAATATCACAAATATTATACTATAAATATTATGAACTATATATGAATTTATTTAAAATATATTAAAAGAACTCATAATAAAAATAAAATAAGTATAAAACAAGTTTTTCTTTTTTAATTTTTAAAATACATTTTGAAAATAAATTGATCAAACAAATTTTCATTTTTTTCATTTCTAAAATAGTTTTAAAAGTAAGATTGTCATATATATATATATATATATATATATATATATATATATATATATATATATATATATATATATATATATATATATATATATATATATATATATATATATATATATATATATATATATATATATATATATTTTAATATTAATATTCAGAAAGTTATGAATATGCTAACAGTTATATTATTTTTATTTTTAGTAGAACTCATAATGTTATTATCAATGTACTCTATCAATTTAAATTAATTAATATCTTTTTTGTTTTTTGTCCTTTTTTTCTAGATGGTCAATATTCTACTATGCTTCATGTCCCTCACAAGAAGGAAAAAAAATGATCAAAATCAAAGTCTAATGATAATATTAAACCAAAAATCTCATGAATGGAACCGATTAACATCTTTAAAAAACATTAATGTTAGGAAAAGTGAAGATTGGTCTATTTTAAGGCAAACAAGGATAAAAATGGAATAAATTATTGCTGGTTGTGACCACGAATATATTCAACATCACACTCACTTCCTCAATTGAATAATCTCACTCACTTCTTCATCATCACCACTTCACAAAATGCTTGTCGCATAAAGTGTGAATGAGATATCACTGCAATTCATTTTCATTGGATTTTCTTTAAAACTTGCCCTCATATACTTCAACCATATCTTCATATCATATCATTACTTTTCTTTCTCTTTCTTTCCTATAACCATTCATAATCAACCAAGTTCAAGTCATACAACTATTTTTTTTGTTGGTTTTAAGTTATTAATATTCCTTTAGTTCATAGGAGAAGAGAGTAAATATTCTAATTAGATATGGATGATTTTTGAGGTATTAAAGATTATGGCTATGTTTGTTTTAATTTAAAAAGATAATAATTTTTGTATTTTTAAAAATAATTTTTATTAAAAAAATAGAAAGTTTTTTAAATTTATTTTTTATGAATTAAAAAATTAATTTTGATATTCTATAGTATAAATATACATTATTAAAGAATAAAATATTGTTAAAATTACATATATAAGTTTTTAAAAATAATTTTTGTGATAATTTATTAAAAATATATTTAAATTTAAGTGTTTTTTTTATTTTGATATAAAAAAGTTATTGTAAAATGAAGAAATATCTAAAATAATATTTAAATAAAACTATTAAAATAAACTTTTTTAGTTGAAATTTTTCTTGTAAATTATTTTAAAACAAAAATATAAAATATTATAAATTTTAAAAAATTGAAATAAACAGCACTCTATATTTGAACAACATTTGAGATTTTTCAAAAGCTCATGATTGATATTTTTGACGCACTAATTAGGGCAAGTTGGAACGTAAAATATTTGCCAAAAAAAGGTGGATTCTCTATGGTTGACAAGACCCTGAAATGAGCAGAAAAAAGAAGCTAAAAAAAAAGTGAAGGTGATCAAAGATATGACAGCAATACTAGTAATAATTTTGGAAGGGCACTAGACAGGACACCCACCCCACCAGACCAGAAGAATCAGTCCATAAAATTGAATCCATTATTAGGGGACCTCCAGTACTAAGGTGCTGTATGCATAATTGTGTAGGACCTTTCTTACTTATTAATACAACTCTATGTCCTATAATAATAGAATTTGAGTACATATTCACCAATACATTAATAAAATAATATCAGTTCAAAATTAGCAATAATCCATAAAATAGTGATAGAGTTAAATATATTTTTGGTCACTATAAATATATCAATTTTGATTTTTAGTCTCTATAAAATTAATTTTGCACGTAGTTTTAGTTCCTGTAGAGGACTAAAAATCGATATTTTTTTATAGGAACTAAAAGCCATTTTTGATAATTTTATAAGGACTACAAACATATTTAACCATAATGATATAGTGTCTTACCGAGTGGATTTGTTAGGGGGTTCAGTTCTGAGTTTATCATTTCAACGCATAAGTTAAAGAAAATTAAAAGTAATAAGAGAGGAAAAAAATTTGAATATATATGAAATGACGTGTTTTTCATTTTATATAGTGATAGCAGTTAAGGCTGTTTGTGTGAGATGAACTGGTAGATTAGGGGTGGCAAAACGGATGGTAGTATGTCGGATTGAGTTGAAATTTTGGACCATCCACCCACCCACCAAAGTGGGCCCCACCAAAGCTCGTCGTCTGACAAAGCTTGCGCTGCCAAAGTCTGTCGCTATAAGTTCAGCCTGTTCCGCTTTAATTCCGTCATATTTTAATTAATCATAGAAGTTCTAATTCTTGGTAGTTTTATTATTTTATATATTTATTTGTGAATATATGTAACTTTTTTTAAAATTTATTAAAAAGAAATACTTTATAAAAAATTATTTTAAAAATTAAATGAAAAATTTAATTAAAAATATATAAAAAAATTAATTTATAAAAAAAAAATAGATGGGCAAGTCTGTCGCCCGCCAACTCACTATCTTAACGGAACGGATTAGATTTTTATGCTCATTTCTATTTAGCAGGCTTATCCGTGCTATTTTTTTGGCGGGTTTAAATTAGAGCGGGACGGACGGTCCATTTTGCCACCTTAGCGGATATTGTATGTTCTAAGGGACTAAAAAATCATCTGCTCCATCATCTGGTGGTCGGCATAGAAAAAAGTTATATTTAAAATAATTAATTTATTTGATAATTTCATGCATAATATAAAATAAATAAATAAAATATTTTATTAAATTATGTTCTCCAATTCATGATATAATGAGTAAAGTGAATTGAAGCAGCATTAATAATTTTCCAGAAAAGAAAGAGAGATAGTTGCGTTGAGTTCGTTGTTTTAGATGCGTGGGATCATGTCTAAGTAAAGAGATATGATCCATGAACTGTGGAAAAAGTTTTTCTTTATCACGTAAAGCTGATCAAATTTGATCAAGTGGGGAATAAGGAGAATGTCAAAAATTAAATTATTCAAACCATTGTAGCTTTTCCTTATTGGTTTGAGTGTTTTTTATGATATAATATGTTTTGTTGGGTGAAAGGGACTTGGACTCTTTAGATCTATAATTTGGGATGTGATTTAGATATATGAATATAAAGAAGGAAACACACTAACAGATTTTAAAGAATATATATTGTTTTGTTGGGTCTAAAGTGTCCAGGTTGAGCTACAAATTTAGGGAAATTTGTACCCAACATCCCTACTATTATCCCTATATTTTAACATTTATCAAAATATTTTAATTACATTTATTTAATTTATTATTAAAATATATTTTAATTATATCTAATATATTTATTTTATTATTAAACTATATTTTAATTATATTTATTTTATTTATTATTAGACTTCTTGAAATTGGAATTTTTTAGCCCCTACATTAGTTTACTAGATAAGTTGAAATCAAATATTTCAGTTTGAATATATGCTAACCAGATAACTTGGTAATAAGTTTTTCGATAGTTTTTAAATTATACAACGGATTATTTAATTAAATTTTTTTTTATAGTTTTCAAATTGCTCACCGGATAGCTTGGTTATAAATTTTTTTCTTAGTTTTCAAATTGTTCATCGAATAACTTAATTAAAGTTTTTTTTTAATTTTTAAATTGCAAATCAAATAACTTAATTAAAATGTTCCGGAAATTTTAAAATTATTTACCGGATAACGAGATAAAAGTTTTCTGATGGTTTAATTGTTTTTCAAAATTTTAAACTTTAGGCAACGGTTTTAAATTGTGGCTAAAAGTGGTGTAGCTTGTAAAAAGGTGAGCTAATTATAGATGTTATGGAAAAGGTTAAAAACTATAGGCCACGATTTTCTTCTATTGCCTAAATTCATTTTATTTTATGCTCCTTTGATGACAATAAAAGTTTTCTTGTTCAAATTTTTTACTTTAGAAAACTTTAAAACTATTGCTAAAAGCGATGTAATTGGCTTTAGGCAACAATTGATCACTTTATGCTCCCAATTTTTTTGTGTTGCATAAACTCATTTTGTTTTAAATTATCAAATAACTTATTAAAAGTTATCTGAAATGTAATTTTTTTCAAATATAAACTATGTATTTAATTGTATGTCAATTTGAAAACTATGCATGTAGATATCCTATGCTTGTAGATATCACTTTAAGCCTTATTTTTATTAGTCATATCCTATGCTTGTAGAATTTGTCCTCCCACCTATTTTTTAACTAGCACTGTCCGATGTGTATACTTTTATTAAAATATTTTTAACTAATTAAATAATTTCTTTTGATTTTTAAAGAATTTATGTGATTTATCAGATAATTGTATAGGTATATCGGGTCTTTTACACAATCTTTGCATTATGGGATTTTATTTGTGTTTTTATCGGATTTTTGTGTTACTGAACTTTTGAGAAATTCCTGAAAAAATCACCGAATATTTTAGAAAAATATGGTTTTAACCAATTGTTTTGGATAATTTATTTCAAATTCTTGAGAAACTCATGACGATTTGTCGGATTTTAAAGAAAAATTCGATTTAAACCAATTGTTTTGAATAATTTATTCCATATTTTTAAGAATTTTTGTTAAAATTTATAACAAATATTTAAGAAATCCGATAAAAAAGATTGGTTTGGCCAAGCTTTTGACATTATTAACGTAACAATAATACAATAAAAATATACATTAATATATATATATATATATATATATATATATATATATATATATATATATATATATATATATATATATATATATATATATATATATATAAAACAAACGTTCTTTTTCTTGCTCAAATAATGGTGATTGCAAATGTAGTCTTCCATCTCCGTTGATGACGACTTGGACAGATTTGAACCCAAGTCGTCGTTTTTTTGGTTGTGGGATGTACAAGGTATTAGTTTGATTTGTAATATACGTGAACTATATTATTTTATGATAATTATTTAAAAATAATAGTAAAATATGTTAATACTATTCAAAACAAAATTTATTTGGCTAAAATGAGAAGGAGTTAATTTTACTTAATTTCAAAATAATTTTTTAGAATTTATTTTCCTTTTTAAGTTAAGACGCGATCACTGACCGCCATTGACTACTTGTGCTTATTGATCCCCACTCCGTTATTATATGATCACTAATTTAACCATTGTCGAATATGGTAATCGCAACTCCGAGCATTGTATATTGTTAATATGATCATAATCACCCATCATCGACTACTATTTTAAATATTATAGAAAAAAGTTTTAAAATAATTACTTATATATATATATATAATAATAATTAATGGATTAAAAATATTGTTAGTTCAGCTTAATTGATAATTATGTAAAAATATTTGGTTGAGGAGTATTGATTTGAATTTGAGACATTCATTTTTTTTAATAGAATGTCTTGATCATTAAATAATTAGATAGAAAATTTAATAATTAAAGAATATTAAGAGTCGTGTTAAAAATATTTATTAAGATGTGAAATTAAAAAACTAAAATAGCATGGTACTCAACACTCTAACCACTCCTCAGAAACGTAACCTTACTCTTCTGAAACTTTTCCATGGCAAAAACAAAACACCTTCCGTCACCCCTCAAAGTACCACCCTCCGCCTCTTCCTCCGAGGAAGATTCTTCCGAAGAAGAAGCTGGGGTACCTCAATCCAAAAACCTTCCTCCTCTTGCTTCCAAAAACCCTCCATCAGCTACTTCAAACTCAAACCCTAAACCTCCATCATCTTCTAAATTTGAATCTGGGTTAGATTCTGAATCCGAAACCGAAACCGATTCTTATTTGGAATCGGAACCCACTCCACCTGTGAAACCACTTGCATCGAAGCCGTTGAAGATTCTAACCACTCCTTCACCGGCTAAAGCTGGAACCAAGCGTGCTATCGAGTTTCAAACCACTGGAGCCAAGCGTGCGGCTGATAACAACGGCACTGACTCTGACTCTTCTAAGCGTTTGAAGAAGAAAGCAAAAAAAACTGAACGTCGTGGTTCCAGTGACGAGAAGGAAGCGACGAGAGACTCTATCAAAAAGATGTCAGCTCAGAGACTATTCAGCGAGGAAGACAAACTTGCCATTATGAAATGTATAGCTGATTTCATTTCAACTAAAAAGGATCCTTTTAAAAACACACAAGCATTTTACAATTTTGTGAAGAACTCTATTCGAGCTGACGCAAACAAAGGTCAACTTAGGCGTAAGGTTCTTGCTCTGAAGAAAAAGTTTGAAAGAAATGATGAAAATTTCACCAAAGAACATGATCAGAAAGCTTTTGAACTTTTAAAGAAGATTGAGTTTAAAAAACAGAGAACACCGAAAAAGGGCTTGGGTTCGGATTCTATTTTTGCAAAAGAAGTATTAGTTGCAAAGAAGAAAGATACTGTGAAAAATGTTAAAAACAGTTTGGCTTTTAAGGAAATGTCTAGGTTTGGTGATGGTGTGGGGTTGTCTTTGGATGCTATGGAAAAGGGAATGGAATTGATGGGAGAATCAAAAAATGCTATGTTAGAAGAAAAATGGAAGAAGGTTCGGATTGTTGAGATGAAGTTGTTTATGACTCGAGCTGGTTAGAGAACAAGCTAGCATGATACTGGAGTCTTTGGTTTGACTTTGGATGCATATAAGACATCAAACCTTTAAGTTGATTAAGTTTGTATGAACATAGTTGAGTATGTTAGGATGCGTATTTTAAGTTGTAATTTTTAGTTAAGGTTATGTGTTATGTTAAGTTGAATTAACACAATTGTTGTAAAGTTGAAAACAATTTGGGTTTATGTTAACGTACAGTAAATGCACATTTTTAGGAGGCATGGTCTGTTTGGGTTTACCAGTTTAACACAATATGCATTAGTTTATTACATAAGTTAATGCATGTACATAAGTTGGACAAAATGCATCGGTTTATTTTTAGCAGGCATGTACATAAGTTGAACAAAATGCATCAGTTTAAGGCATGTGCATAAGTTCAACAAAATAGTTGAACATAGTGTACAATTTAAGGCATTACATAAGTTGAACATCAGGCCTGTACAATTTACAATTCACACTTGACAGTTGAACAACAATAGTTCATGACAGTTGAACAATAATAGTTCATGAAAGTTGATCAATAGTAGGCTTTTAATATTGAAAAATAATATTGCATCAGTTTGCATTACATTGAAATTACATTCCAATATGAAACTTAGTTTATGACAACTTTGTTCATGAAAACATAGTTCATGACAGTTACATACCAAAACGAAACTTAGTTCATACATACCAAAATGATAGTTACATACCAAAATGAAATTTAGTTCATACATATCAAAATGACATAACATAGTTCATGACACCAAAATACAAATACAAGAAATAAAAGCTATAGACATGACAAAACATAAATGCTATTCTTAGGTAGGATGTGGTTCTTGTGAGCAAGATCCAATTTCTTGAGCAGGCTATGTTGCATTCTTGGATTTCTTGTTCTTTCCCTTTATGACTTGAGCGGGACTGGTTAGAGAACAAGCTAGCATGATACTGAAGTCTTTAGTTTGACTTTGGATGCATAGAAGACATCAAACCTTTTGGTATAGTTTTTTTGCAGGGTTTTAAAACCTTGGGTGTTTTAGTTAATCTAAGTAACTGGTTCATCTTTTTGATGATGTCATTTGATCTTTCATGTTTTGAACATGTGTATTGAGAATGTTTTAAACCTCATTATAGAATATTTTGTATCTGTCTTATTGACAGTACTTCTGATGTATCTGTCTTAGTGACAATATTTCTAATATGTATATATATTATTGAAGTTTATAGCTTGTCTATAGTATTATATACTCAAACCAGTTGCTCATTTCTAAATTTATCTCTACTAACCATGTCATTTCAGGCTACCAATTAAACCCATCATTTCTAATTTTAGTTATTTGGCTAAAGAATATATATTGTTTTATTGGGCCTAAAGTGTCCAGGTTGAGCTACAAATTTAAGGAAAATTTTACCCAATATCCCTACTATTATCCCTATATTTTAACATTTATCAAAATATTTTAATTACATTTAAACTATATTTTAATTATATCTATTTTATTTATTTTATTATTAAACTATATTTTAATTATATCTATTTTATTTATTATTAGACTTCTTGAAACTGGAATTTTTTAACCCCTACATTAGTTTACTAGATAAGTTGAAATCAAGTATTCCAGTTTGTATATATGCTAACCGGATAACTTGGTAATAAGTTTTCCGACAGTTTTTAAATTATTCAACGGATTATTTAATTAAAGTTTTTTTTTATAGTTTTCAAATTGCTCACCGGATAGTTTGGTTATAAGTTTTTCTCTTAGTTTTCAAATTGTTCATTGAATAACTTAATTAAACTTTTTTTTTAATTTTTAAATTGCACATCAAATAACTTAATTAAAATGTTCCGAAAATTTTAAAATTATTTACCGGATAAATTGATAAAAGTTTTCTGATGGTTTAATTGTTTTTCAAAATTTTAAACTTTAGGCAACGGTTTAAAATTGTGGCTAAAAGTGGTGTAGCTTATAAAAAGGTGAGTTAATTATAGATGTTATGGAAAAGGTTAAAAACTATAGGCCATGATTTTCTTCTATTGCCTAAATTCATTTTATTTTATGCTCCTTTGATGACAATAAAAGTTTTCTTATTCAAATTTTTTACTTTAGAAAACTTTAAAACTATTGCTAAAAGTGGTGTAATTGGCTTTAGGCAACAATTGATCACTTTATGCTCCCAATTTTTTTGTGTTGCATAAACTCATTTTGTTTTAAATTATCAAATAACTTATTAAAAGTTATCCGTAATGTAATTTTTTTAAAATATAAACTATGTATTTAATTGTATGTCAATTTGAAAACTATGCATGTAGATATCCTATGCTTGTAGATATCACTTTAAGCCTTATTTTTATTAGTCATATCCTATGCTTGTAGAATTTGTCCTCCCACCTATTTTTTAACTAGCACTATCCGATGTGTATACTTTTATTAAAATATTTTTAACTAATTAAGTATTTTCTTTTGATTTTTAAAGAATTTATGTGACTTATCAGATAATTGTATAGGTATATCGGGTCTTTTACACAATCTTTGCATTATGGGATTTTATTTGTGTTTTTATCGGATTTTTGTGTTACTGAACTTTTGAGAAATTTCTTGAAAAATTCACCGAATATTTTAGAAAAATATGGTTTTAACCAATTGTTTTGGATCATTTATTTCAAATTCTTGAGAAACTCATGACGATTTGTCGGATTTTAAAGAAAAATTCGATTTAAACCAATTGTTTTGAATAATTTATTCCATATTTTTAAGAATTTCTGTTAAAATTTATAGCAAATATTTAAGAAATCCGATAAAAAAGATTGGATTAGCCAAACTTTTGACATTATTAACGTAACAATAATACAATAAAATAATACATTAACATATATATATATATATATATATATATATATATATATATATATATATATATATATATATATATATATATATATAACAAACGTTCTTTTTCTTGTTCAAATAATGGTGTTTGCAAATGTAGTCTTCCATCTCCGTTGATGATGACTTGGACAGATTTAAACCCAAGTCGTCGTTTTTTTGCGTTGTGGGATGTACAAGGTATTTGTTTGATTTGTAATATACGTGAACTATATTATTTTATGATAATTATTTAAAAATAATAGTAAAATATGTTAATACTATTCAAAACAAAATTTATTTGGCTAAAATGAGAAGGAGTTAATTTTTACTTAATTTCAAAGTAATTTTTTAGATTTTATTTTCCTTTTTAAGTTAAGACGCGATCACTGACCGCCATTGACTACTTGTGCTTATTGATCCCCACTCCGTTATTATATGATCACTAATTTAACCATTGTCGAATATGATAATCGCAACTCTGAGCATTGTATATTGTTAATATGATCATAATCACCCATCATCGACTACTATTTTAAATATTATAGAAAAAAGCTTTAAAATAAGTACATTTATATATAGATATATATATTATAATTAATGGATTAAAAATATTATTAGTTCAGCTTAATTGATAATTATGTAAAAATATTTGGTTGAGGAGTATCGATTTGAATTTGCGACATTCATTTTTTTTTAATAGAATGTCTTGATCATTAAATAATTAGATAGAAAATTTAATAATTAACGAATATTAAGAGTCGTGTTATAAATATTTATTAAGATGTGAAATTAAAAAACTAAAAGAGTATGTAGTCTAAAATAGCACGGTACTCAACACTCTAACCACTCCTCTGAAACGTAGCCCTACTCTTCTGAAACTTTTCCATGGCAAAAACAAAACACCTTCCGTCACCCCTCAAAGTACCACCCTCCGCCTCTTCCTCCGAGGAAGATTTTTCCGAAGAAGAAGCTGGGGTACCTCAATCCAAAAACCCTCCACCTCTTGCTTCCAAAAACCCCCAATCAGCTACTTCAAACTCAAACCCTAGACCTCCATCATCTTCTGAATTTGAATCTGGGTCAGATTCTGAATCCGAAACCGAAACCGATTCTGATTCGGAATCGGAACCCACTCCACCTGTGAAACCACTTGCATCGAAGCCGTTGAAGATTCTAACCACTCCTTCACCGGCTAAAGCTGGAACCAAGCGTGCTATCGAGTTTCAAACCACTGGAACCAAGCGTGCGGCTGATAACAACGGCACTGACTCTGACTCTTCTAAGTGTTTGAAGAAGAAAGCAAAAAAAACTGAACGTCGTGGTTCCGGTGACGAGAAGGAAGCGGCGAGAGACTCTATCAAAAAGATGTCAGCTCAGAGACTATTCAGCGAGGAAGACGAACTCGCCATTATGAAATGTATAGCTGATTTCATTTCAACTAAAAAGGATCCTTGGAAAAACACACAAGCATTTTACAATTTTGTGAAGAACTCTATTCGAGCTTGCGCAAACAAAGGTCAACTTAGGCGTAAGGTTCTTGCTCTGAAGAAAAAGTTTGAAAGAAATGATGAAAATTTCACCAAAGAACATGATCAGAAAGCTTTTGAACTTTTAAAGAAGATTGAGTTTAAAAAACAGAGAACACCGAAAAAAGGGCTTGGGTTCGGATTCTGTTTTGCAAAAGAAGTATTAGTTGCAAAGAAGAAAGATACTGTGAAAAATGTTAAAAATAGTTTGGCTTTTAAGGAAATGTCTAGGTTTGGTGATGGTGTGGGGTTGTCTTTGGATGCTATGGAAAAGGGAATGGAATTGATGGGAGAATCAAAAAATGCTATGTTAGAAGAAAAATGGAAGAAGGTTCGGATTGTTGAGATGAAGTTGTTTATGACTCGAGCTGGTTAGAGAACAAGCTAGCATGATACTGGAGTCTTTAGTTTGACTTTGGATGCATATAAGACATCAAACCTTTAAGTTGATTAAGTTTGTATGAACATAGTTGAGTATGTTAAGATGCGTATTTTAAGTTGTAATTTTTAGTTAAGGTTATGTGTTATGTTAAGTTGAATTAACACAATTGTTGTTAAGTTGAAAACAATTTGGGTTTATGTTAACGTACAGTAAATGCACATTTTTAGGAGGCATGGTCTGTTTGGGTTTATCAGTTTAACACAATATGCATTAGTTTATTACATAAGTTAATGCATGTACATAAGTTGGACAAAATGCATCGGTTTATTTTTAGCAGGCATGTACATAAGTTGAACAAAATGCATCAGTTTAAGGCATGTGCATAAGTTCAACAAAATAGTTGAACATAAGGCGTGTACAATTTAAGGCATTACATAGATTGAACATAAGGCCTATACAATTTACATTCACACTTGACAGTTGAACAACAATAGTTCATGACAGTTGAACAATAATAGTTCATGAAAGTTGACCAATAATAGGCCTTTAATATTGAAAAATAATATTGCATCAGTTTTCATTACATTGAAATTATATTCCAATATGAAACTTAGTTTATGACAACTTTGTTCATGAAAACATAGTTCATGACAGTTACATACCAAAACGAAACTTAGTTCATACATACCAAAATGATAGTTACATACCAAAATGAAATTTAGTTCATACATACCAAAATGACATAACATAGTTCATGACACCAAAATACAAATACAAGAAATAAAAGCTATAGACATGACATAACATAAATGTTATTCTTAGGTAGGATGTGGTTCTTGTGAGCATGATCCAATTTCTTGAGCATGCTATGTTGCATTCTTGGATTTCTTGTTCTCTCCCTTTATGACTCGAGCGGGGCTGGTTAGAGAACAAGCTAGCATGATACTGGAGTCTTTAGTTTGACTTTGGATGCAAATAAGACATCAAACCTTTTGGTATAGTTTTTTTGCAGGGTTTTAAAACCTTGGGTGTTTTAGTTAATCTAAGTAACTGGTTCATCTTTTTCATGATGTCATTTGATCTTTCATGTTTTGAACATGTGTGTTGAGAATGTTTTGAACCTCATTATAGAATATTTTGTATCTGTCTTATTGACAGTACTTCTGATGTATCTGTCTTAGTCACAGTATTTCTAATATATATATATATATATATATATATATATATATATATATATATATATATATATATATATATATATATATATATATATATATATATATATATATATATATATATATATATTATTGAAGTTTATAGCTTGTCAATAGTAATATATACTCAAACCAGTTGCTCATTTCTAAATTTATCTCTACTAACAATGTCATTTCAGACTACCAATTAAACCTATCATTTCTAATTTTAGTTATTTGGCTAAAGAATATATATTGTTTTGTTGGGCCTAAAGTGTCCAGGTTGAGCTACAAATTTAAGGAAAATTTTACCCAATATCCCTACTATTATCCCTATATTTTAACATTTATCAAAATATTTTAATTACATTTAAACTATATTTTAATTATATCTATTTTATTATTAAACTATATTTTAATTATATCTATTTTATTTATTATTAGACTTCTTGAAACTGGAATTTTTTAACCCCTACATTAGTTTACTAGATAAGTTGAAATCAAGTATTCCAGTTTGTATATATGCTAACCGGATAACTTGGTAATAAGTTTTCCGACAGTTTTTAAATTATTCAACGGATTATTTAATTAAAGTTTTTTTTATAGTTTTCAAATTGCTCACCGGATAGTTTGGTTATAAGTTTTTCTCTTAGTTTTCAAATTGTTCATTGAATAACTTAATTAAACTTTTTTTTTAATTTTTAAATTGCACATCAAATAACTTAATTAAAATGTTCCGAAAATTTTAAAATTATTTACCGGATAAATTGATAAAAGTTTTCTGATGGTTTAATTGTTTTTCAAAATTTTAAACTTTAGGCAACGGTTTAAAATTGTGGCTAAAAGTGGTGTAGCTTATAAAAAGGTGAGCTAATTATAGATGTTATGGAAAAGGTTAAAAACTATAGGCCACGATTTTCTTCTATTGCCTAAATTCATTTTATTTTATGCTCCTTTGATGACAATAAAAGTTTTCTTATTCAAATTTTTTACTTTAGAAAACTTTAAAACTATTGCTAAAAGTGGTGTAATTGGCTTTAGGCAACAATTGATCACTTTATGCTCCCAATTTTTTTGTGTTGCATAAACTCATTTTGTTTTAAATTATCAAATAGCTTATTAAAAGTTATCCGAAATGTAATTTTTTTCAAATATAAACTATGTATTTAATTGTATGTCAATTTGAAAACTATGCATGTAGATATCCTATGCTTGTAGATATCACTTTAAGCCTTATTTTTATTAGTCATATCATATGCTTGTAGAATTTGTCCTCCCACCTATTTTTTATCTAGCACTGTCCGATGTGAATACTTTTATTAAAATATTTTTAACTAATTAAATAATTTCTTTTGATTTTTAAACAATTTATGTGATTTATCAGATAATTGTATATGTATATCGGGTCTTTTACACAATCTTTGCATTATGGGATTTTATTTGTGTTTTTATCGTATTTTTGTTTTACTGAACTTTTGAGAAATTCCTGAAAAATTCACCGAATATTTTAGAAAAATATGGTTTTAACCAATTGTTTTGGATCATTTATTTCGAATTCTTGAGAAACTCATGACGATTTGTCGGATTTTAAAGAAAAATTCGATTTAAACCAATTGTTTTGAATAATTTATTCCATATTTTTAAGAATTTCTGTTAAAATTTATAACAAATATTTAAGAAATCCGATAAAAAAGATTGGTTTAGCCAAGCTTTTGACATTATTAACGTAACAATAATACAATAAAAATATACATTAACATATGTGTGTGTATATATATATATATATATATATATATATATATATATATATATATATATATATATATATATATATATATAACAAACGTTCTTTTTCTTGCTCAAATAATGGTGATTGCCAATGTAGTCTTCCATCTCCGTTGATGACGACTTGGACAGATTTGAACCCAAGTCATCGTTTTTTTGGTTGTGGGATGTACAAGGTATTAGTTAGATTTGTAATATACGTGAACTATATTATTTTATGATAATTATTTAAAAATAATAGTAAAATATGTTAATACTATTCAAAACAAAATTTATTTGGCTAAAATGAGAAGGAGTTAATTTTTACTTAATTTCAAAATAATTTTTTAGATTTTATTTTCCTTTTTAAGTTAAGACGCGATCACTGACCACTTAGTTTATGACAACTTTGTTCATGAAAACATAGTTCATGAAAACATAGTTCATGACAGTTACATACCAAAACGAAACTTAGTTCATACATACCAAAATGATAGTTACATACCAAAATGAAATTTAGTTCATACATACCAAAATGACATAACATAGTTCATGACACCAAAATACAAATACAAGACATAAAAGCTATAGACATGACATAACATAAATGCTATTCTTAGGTAGGATGTGGTTCTTGTGAGCAGGATCCAATTTCTTGAGCAGGCTATGTTGCATTCTTTGATTTCTTGTTCTTTCCTTTTATGACTCGAGCGGGGCTGGTTAGAGAATAAGCTAGCACGATACTGGAGTCTTTAGTTTGACTTTGGATGCATATAAGACCTCAAACCTTTTGGTATAGTTTTTTTGCATGGTTTTAAAACCTTGGGTGTTTTAGTTAATCTAAGTAACTGGTTCATCTTTTTGATGCTGTCATTTGATCTTTCATGTTTTGAACATGTGTATTGAGAATGTTTTGAACCTCATTTTAAAATATTTTGTATATGTCTTATTGACAATACTTCTGATGTATTTGTCTTAGTGATAGTATTTCTAATATATATATATATATATATATATATATATATATATATATATATATATATATATATATTTAATCTAAATGTAAGGATGTCATGATGACAACCTTTGGTAACAACCCTAAACCTAATGATGATGTGTCATTCTAATATAATACTAATGCTGACATATGTCAACCTCTTAGAATTTCCCATATTAATTAAAATTGTCATTATTTATAACCATTCTTTGAATTATATTTAATAAATTAATTGATTCTTACTATCACAATATTTAACTATATGTATAATATATTTTGAATTATATTTTGAAATTAAAGTATTGTTATATATGATTAATAATATTTATAAGTAATTTATTTAATAATTTGTATCTATTGAAATAAAGAAAAAAATTATGAGTATTAAAAATCAATTTTTTATATCACTTTTTTTTTCAAATTCTCCACATTTTTATTTTTTTATTACTAAATATATTTTGTTAAAACACTGGTGTATAATTTGATTTTATCTTTTATGAGTTTATATTTTATTAATTTGTTAAAAAATTTAAAGTATTGTTATATATGATTAATAATGTTTTATTTAAATTAAAAATAAAATATTTATAAGTAATTTAGTTAATAATTTGTATCTATTGAAATAAAGAAAAAAATAATGAGTATTAAAAATCAATTTTTTATATCACTTTTTTTTTCAAATTCTCCACATTTCCATTATTTTATTACTAAAGATATTTCGTAAAAACACTGGTGTATAATTTCATAAGAAAATAGTGGATTAAAATAAATTCTATAATTAAGAATTTTGTTAAAGCAAAATGTAACAATCATTAATAAATTTCTTTAGTTTTCAGTTACTCTTTTTTCAAATTCTACACTAACTACAAATCAATTTTTTTATTAATAAATATAATTTGTTAAAATAGTAGAGTATTATCTAAAAAAAGCTAGAATATTTTCTAAAATAACTGTGGATTAATGATTAACAATCATTAATTAGCATCATATTAAATCCAACTTTCAACTTCTTATTTATGTTTTTTTTTCTTTTTTAATGTTTAAGGCTATTCATTAACAATCAAAATTGTTTCAAAACAAAAAGTAACGTCCAATTTCTCACCATTATTTTTTTTTTAATGTTTAAGGCTATTCATTAGCAATCAAAACTGTTTCAAATAAAAGTAACATTCAATTTCTCATCCATTATGTTTTAGTTTCCATATTCCATATTCACTTTTCATGTGTTTCACTATATAATTATGTTGTAAAACTTTTTTATCAACCACAACACCACTAATAAAATATTCTCTTCTAACATCACTATTCAAATGTCTTTCTTCACAAACTCTCTTTAGACATTGTATTTGTTATACCACATAAAAAGTAAAATTTTCACACAAAAAATCACATGTTCTAGAGGTAGATATTATATCTTTGTCATACAAGATTTCATTCAAATTTATAATGTGATTCAATGTTTGTATAATTACGAATAGATATTTTTTCAATGAATTGTAATAATTGGTGGTGAGTTACAAACTAATTTGACATGATATTTCTGTTCCAACATTGTAATTATATTATATTATTTTTAATATAATTTATACTTTAGCAATATTATCGGTTTATACCAATTATATTATTTTTGGGTAATATTACAATTGTGGGTAATATGTTATTTTTGCAGTGGAGAGTCATGTCTAAATTTCAATGAATTAGCATAAAGCTTCTTAGTCAATCACACACTTATATCTATATTTCTCTTTTTATTTCAATGAATGTATATTATTTCTTTTTCTTTTTGTTCATTATTTTGTATCACCATTTCAACTACTTTGTGTATTTTTATAGTATTAAATATACAATTTTGTAACATCCCTAATTGTCTAAGCATGATAATGTACATCTGAGGAATTATTGAGAAGAGACAAGTGGACTAGTTAGAAACAAAAGGGAATTAGTTAGAAACTTAGAATGGAACTACATGGCAAGAGTGTAAATATCTTTTAGTTGAAGGGTATTGTGGTCTTTGAACATAAGTGCATGGAACTTAAGACATGTTTGGTAAGATAGTGTTCATAAAATCAATTTATGAGAGAAAGAAAAGAGGAATAGCTTAAGAGCAAGAGAAGAAAGAAGTTCACTTCTCCATTTTCGTATTCCATGGTGCAGCTCCACTAAATCAAGTATAACTCTCTGCTCGTAACTCCGATCGTAACGATTCTGGTCTCGTTGGAAAGCTAACGAAATTCTCTCCGATTTGCATATATGGTTCGCGTTCATAGCTTCTGTTTTGAAGGAAAATCGAGCTTGAAGTTGTGTCAGTCATGCTGAAAGTGTGAAGAGAGAGATTTTGGGTTTGTTCTTGTTAGAGAGGAAGTTTTGATCAGGAAGGAAGCTTAATGGTTGCATGATCATCATCTCAACCTCCATTTTAGCAAGGTGAGTCCTTTAGATAGAACTTGGGTAGGATTTGGGGAAAAATGCATGTCAAGGGTTTAGATTGAGATAAACATATTGCATGCTTAATTGAATGATAGAAATATGTTTCCATGATGATAATGTATGCTTTGGATCATTACAATATGTTGGAATTTTATTTGAGATGCTATAACATGTTTGGTGTTGCTTAGAAATGAATTGGAATGGGTTTAGAACTCTTAAAATGCAGAATTTTTGGGTCTGTCAGTCATGTAACCGGTTACATGTGTGAAAAAGGGTGAAAAACACAGTTTTTGGGTCATGTAACCGGTTACATGATTCATGTAACCTGTTACATCACTGTTTGGGCATATTTTCCAAAACTTCGAAAATTCATAACTTTTGCGTCGTAAGTCCGTTTCGCGCAAACTTTATATCGTTGGAAAGCTAGTAACTTGTACTATCTAATGAAATAGGTCCCCAAACCAGAATGTTGACTTAGTAATATTTGTACATACTAATGTTTTATATGATCATGGGTGTGTTGATTTTGTAACATGTGAATTATGCGTAGTTAGGCTGAATTAATCTCATTGCACTTAATTGCTACGTTATGCTTAAATGTGAATGCTATGTTGTGATGAGATATGAATATCTTGTTAATGCCCGTTGTTTCGGTTAAACATTCGGGATTTGTGTGCTTGTGTGATTGACGCTTGTTATGCGAGTGGTATGCTAGAATCGAAGTGGGCCACTACTAGGTGGTAAGGCACCATTGTATATGGACTAGTTTCCAATTTACCATTGCGATGTGCTCGTGAGAGTCTATGGGGCGTGTCTCAATTGCAGAACACATCGGCGTTCTTGGTATGATAAACACACCTGAGCTACCATTGCAGTGTGCTTGTGAGAGTCTTTAGGGCGTGTCTCACTTGCAGAACACACTTGGCGTGATTGGTATGGTGGAGTAGTGATGCCACTTAGGCGATATCACCTGGATACTCACCTCTAGTGGTGCCACGTAGGCTACACCACTAGGCTCTTAACCGGATGGGCTTGTACAGTCAATTAGGCGTATTCGCACTTGCGGAAACCATAGTGCGTATGGATGATGACGGGGTCGTGACGCCGTGTAGGCAATGTCACCGCTGTAACTCGTCACGGATAGGATTCCATGTAGGATTTGTCCGCTTCATCTAGCGATGGTCTTGTGCGAGTCTTCTTGACGACAGGTACTTGTTGACTCACCGAGGGTATGTGTGCAGCCTAAGTAGTTTGGTTGTTACCACTTCTGGATTCCCCGTACATGGGTATGGGTTTGCATACTTGTTTGTTATACAAATGTGTATTTGTGATATGATGACTCCTATGGTGGACGATTCAAGTGTTTGCTCCGTACTTGTACCGGATGTGAGGATAACCCCGAATCAATGGTGGATTCGGTTTGTTGATGCATGTACCCTGTAGAACCGAGTGGACCCATAGGATAGGAGGACTCACTGAGATTTAGTAATCTCACCCCAATCAATTTATATTTTTTTCAGGTGCAGTTTAGTAGTGTTTGGTCAGTAGCAGATTTGGACTGAAGACTTGGAAGTGGTGATGGCTCGAAGACCTCGTCAAATCTCATCTTCCGCTGTGTAGATCCATTGAAGACACATGTTTTGTTATTCCTAGTAGAATTTCATGTTGTAATCAATATGGATCTTTCTATAACTATAGCTTTTGTATGTACTCAATATCAATTTTTAACGTTTCATGCATAATATACTAGTCAGTTATGTATGGGGTGTTACAGTTTGTATCAGAGTAGGTCGATTCTCGGCCGAGCCATGAGACATCACTAGCATTTCCTTTCCTCCTCACATGTGTGCGTTGCTAGCCTGATTTTACTGAAATCTCATTCAGTTGTTGAACTTGATCAACTCATCGACTGAGTGTGAGACAATAGAATTACGGCAGAGCCGCCACGAGGACTCGTAAACCTGTAAGTGTCATGAACCCAAGTAGAAAGGATCGGTTGGGTGGTGAATTGTATATGGAAGCTGGACTTATTGGACGATGTAAGTAGAAGGAATATTGGAGTTGTCAGACTTAAGAGGAGCGTTTGACGCAAAGAAGTAATACCCGAACTGTCAAGGTGTGGATCGAGACAACTAGAACCCCTAGGATTTTGACTGGATGGAGTGCAACTTTCTCTAAGTCTTGGTAATAGAAAGGGGAAATCCACACGGGATTGAGTAGGAGCCTTGTAAGTGAGATTCTCCGAAGGTGTTGAGCTAGGAATTAGTAGGATTCAGTACTGATGATGCTGCTGGTGTTAAGTATGACTGGTGAGCTGATAGGACATAATGACCTTTGGAAGCGCGGACAGAGGAGTCAAACCTTTCTGATTGCGCTGGTAAGGACAATAGTTGGATGGGTGAAGTATTAGATCCTGATCCAACTTGAAGTACCCTAAGCGAGAGTAGTTATCTAGTAAGGGTTGGTGGAATGTACGAATGTGGTAGATTACGATTGGGCGAAGCTTGGGTTCCTTGTCGGTAGAAGAGGACGTGTATTTCCGTTCTTATCATTTCGTGCTTAAGTTCTAGAACTACGCTAGATGGAAGATGAAATGATGTAGAAGCGTGAAATGCAGTAACCAAGTTCTTGTTAGTTATGGTTCGTCTGACCCCGAGTGAAGCCATAGAACTACACTTGGCGTTGGGCGTTCAACCGAGTAAGAACTAAGATTTATCTAAAACGTCAGCAGGATGATCGCAGTTGCGTCGGTTGTTAGGAACCATAGTACTCCTATCTGAACTGAATTATCCTTGGAATCTCATGCATGTGTGGGACGAGTGGGTACGCGCACTGCATGGTAATCCGGAGTTGAACTTCAAATCTTCGTGCTTGCTGTTTTGGCTTTCCGAGTAAGTAAACCTTGGTGTGTAGCACTCTCAGGTTTTAGCATCCTGAGGAGTGTAATTCGAAGGACTTGAGGAACGATGAGCCTATGGGAAGCCTGTTCAGAAACTTGTCGGTTGTGACTTTAGGATACGCGTGGAGATCGTTATACACCACGGAGGTAGATTACCTGGATACATGGCCTCAGATTTGGTCCACCATGTTGGTACTACCAGACGGGTATGATGCCACAATATCGCTATCGTGCACAAGATGCGTGAGTCATCCTTTTTCCGACATGTGTGGGACAAAGGTGATTTGAAGCTCAAGGTAGAATTCTAATTTGGCACTCGTGAGACACAGATCTAGACTCTCATAAGGTATGTGGGATAAGGATCCATACATCGCGCTAAATAGTAGAGGAATAACTAGACAGACGATGGTGGAACGGATCAAGATTCGATACTATACTTATGGAGACTCTGAGTGATCGTGATCGCGTGAGTTAGTATCAGATTGTACCTTGGGGATGTTCTCGTTTCGTGAAGTGTTAAGTTGGCAATGTTTGCATAAGTGTCTAGGGTGGGACTCATGTGCGGTCATGATATCCTGGTCAGCATGGTGAGTGGCTATCATGTACCATTGGCGACCGGTGATGGAATATGCGAATTGTATCTTGGATTAGTTTGAGGTGTGACATTCTTGGAAGAGTGTATGTTGATGTTTTGAGTGAAGGGATGTCAATCTTGGTAAAACATAGACATTTTGGTTTGAGAACTTCTGAAGAGTCTATAAGAGAGATGTTTGAAATACAAAGTGCAATTCCTTGCGTTGTGGCTACACTCCGACGTTGGAAGCACTGCAATGAAGGATGCAGCCACCGAGGAAGTCAGTTTAGTGTCTGATTCAGAGGTGGAACGGACATTAGATGACTGTGTAAATGGAGTGTGGCTATGGGAGGATTGTTATATCAGTAATTCGCACGAGTTATCAAAGGTGATACTACGCAAAGAGAATGAAGGTGTATGGTTGGGTAGAAGTTGTGTAAAACTGCTAGAGTTATCATGAGTTGCAGTACGTTTTTGAAGGGTGTATTATACCGGCTAAGCAACCAGACTTGTTGGAAGGGAAAAACATAGCAGTTGTACGCTGTGGAAATCAGTGACAAGGACGAACCTCTAAGTCAGTGAGTATTTGGGTTTCAATGTCCTGAGATCGAAACGTGTGACTAAGTTGTGGTAGATGAACTATATGGAATGGCAGAGTAAGTAGAAGCTTGATTCTGGAGAGTACGCAACTTCGAGGAGTAGTAGTCGACGATGGATGTATATGGAGTTCTGGCACGTGTTGTAATTGGAAAACTGTAGATAAGGAATTATTGTGTATTAATGGAAACTAAGTGAATTATGGATATAACGTGACTCGGAGGATTTCAAGGTGTGTGACTCGTTGGAATCAGAGTAGCGCAACGGATCAAGGAAGAATCATATAAGTCTGAGGCAGGAATGAACGGACTTGTTATACCCCAAAATTTGCCCACATATTTTTCAAGAAAACTCCAATCTGAAAATTAAGAGTCTCATATAATCATGGATTTTTATTTCAACAAATATCCTAACATATGAAACACTTAGTTTTTAGAATTTTTCTTATACAGTAATTTGGCTTGCAGTTGAATTTATTCTTACGCAAACGCCAAATACTGTTTATTACTTCACACATGCTATTTATTTATTTACAGATAAATAGTACTGACACAATTGGTACAGAGTTAAATCTTTTTTGCAGGCGCAGAATCAGGAAACTCAGACTGTACTGGTAACAAGTAGATTATTATTATCTTTTGTTTTCCACTAATTTTTGTACTATATTCCATTATTTGCAAAAATCTTTTCAAATCTCTTTTTCAAAAATCAAATCTCTCTTTTTCCAACACTATCATACACTTTCTTTCAAATCTTACTTCCACTCAAATTTTCCTTTTGTACGGAATCACATCATTCCCCAACGTCTCTTTCCTTCTTTCCATTCTATAAATACCTCTCATTTTCTTCCATAAAATCTCACATCAAATTCCAACTCATCTTTCAAATTCCTATCTCATATCTATTTTCTCTTCTTCCCTGACAAGAATGGCAAAGTGGATAGAGACACTATTTCTTACAGTCATCACCATTGCTACGGTGATCATGACTTTCTTCTGCCTGCATAGTCCTGAGGAGTGTGGACCTGCAATGGTTGCACTCCCAATCATCTACATGTTATTGTTCATAGCATGGGTCATTAACCGTCATTCTTAAAATTTGCCGTATTTCTTATTTCTTAAATGTACCGTTTATTCGTCGTACTGTTCAATATAGTATGTAATATTTGTACTGTCAGTATTAAATATTGTACTATTTGTCATAATATTGCTTAATTACTAAGATAATATTTTGTGTGTTTTCTGCCAGTCAAATATTCCTATTTCTGTGCATTAAATGATTTTCAGGGTTATTATCGGTAATTTTGCCCGCATACCGTAAATATTAGTTATTTATTATGTCTGTGTTTTTCTAACAAGTCAAGTAAATAAACTTTCATTTTTCACATAAAACAAAAACAAAAACAAAAACAACAAAAAAAGAAAATTAACTTTGACTGTTGATTTTTCACTCTAACTGCTGCATCAATACCTGGACAGTCAGTTGACAGCCAAACTGCTGGCAGTACAATTCTCAGTGTTTTGTACCATCAATCAAATCAATCTTTCACAATTCAAAATTCCAAGATTTTTGTTCAAGAAGTCTTCTGAATATCACGCGATTAGCAGAGACTCAACACTGCACAAAAATCAGGTACGCTTAACTGTCTCCTACACAAACAGTCCCTAATCAGGGTTTTTCTTGTTTTACAGGAGCAACAAGTTTTTGAGAGCTCAAATGGATTTCATATACATCCATATATCTCAAAGTACCATCATACAAATTTTCAAACTTCAATTCACTCAGACGCACCGTCAGCAGCTCAAACAGTCAACAGACGACCCGTTTGACCAAAAAAGTCAACAGACAGTCAAAAATGAAATTTTTTGTCAAAGTCCATATTTTGTCAAAGGATTCATCATTTGATCATTGGATGATCATAATTCATCAAGGAAAGATCAAAAATCAACAAAACCCTAAGATTCAAAATTAGGGTTTTTGCCTGAAAAGTCAACTCAACTTTGACTGATCATAACTCTCTCATCCTTCATCCAAAAAATTCAAACCAAAGCTTGTTTTGAAGGAAATTCAATTATCTTTCAAATGCCATTGATCCCATGGTCATTGGATTCACCATTTGAAAAGTATGACCAAAGACATTACAGGTCATTTTCAAAGTCAACAAAAAGACACTTTTTTCAAAAGGACACACAAGGAGCTTCAAAAATCATTTTGACATGAGACCAAAGACATTGGTTAGAGGACTCTTTGAGGTTTCTAAAAAGTGCAAGATCTCCTTCATATGACAAAAATTGAAGGATTTACACCTTGTTGAAGTTGGCTAAATTTTGGGAAAATGCATGAAATCAACATTGCTCAAAAATGTATTTTTTCCAAATGGGGCCAAGTTTTCAGCATTCAAACATCATTTCCATGTTACTATGGGCCTCCCACGACCAAGACTAAGCCCATACCTTTTTTATCCATTTTTTGCATGATTTTATCTTACTTTAAGATTAAAATTAAAAGGAAAATGCATGGATAAATGGTAGCTTACAATTCAAGCATGACTCATCAAAGAACCTTCAATTTTCTGCAGAGGATTGGTGCACAAGGCAAGAGCATTGAATGGAGTCAAGACTTGGTCAAAAATTCAAGGTTTTTAATATTTAAAAACCAAGTTTTCAACAAAGGCAACTAGCTGCAAGTTAGCCTCAATTCTAAGCACACATAGCTTATAAATAAGCTATCATAGTTCAGCAAACAAGGAGAGACAAGTTCAGAAGCAAAGCTAAGCATAACACCTTTGTAATCACTTCAAAAAATCCAAAGAAAAACTCAAATTCGAATTTGTAATTTCAGTCCATTTCAATACAAACTAAGCATTCATATACCTTCCTTAAACATCACTGAAACTATCTCAATCAATTACAAGCCTTGAAGCTCATTGAATCGAGCTACACAGGTCAAAATTTGTTCAAACTAAAATCAATTCGTATCTGGTTATTCACACATGTTTAACAAGATGTAGACATACTATTGAGTTTGGTTTGAGGTGTAGATCATTTCTGGAAACTTAATTGAAGTTTGGACACGTATAAACGAAACTACCATTTTAGGGTTCATAGCTTCAAATTTAGGGCTTTCCAAATTAGGCAAAATTAGAAGTTCTGATTAGCACCATTAGATTCGCATGAACAAGACGAAACGAATGGAACCATCGCGCCAAACTTCTTTGCATGTTTACCCCTATTCGCTATTTTGCAGGTTTGAGGTTCACTTACTATAGCGCTTTTTTCATAAAAACGCTGTAAAAGGCCCTGGCGAGAGGTTGAAGATGATGAGGTGTCCCCACCTCATTGGTTCAGACGCGCGCGTTTTTTTTTTAAATTGTCCTCTGATTCTGTGCTTCGCAGGTGTAGCTTTTGCCACGTGCCTCACCATCTGGACCACCTGATCTCATTTAATGAATAATCCAACGTGCCAGATCAAACCATCCTTATCATGGACTCTCAATCCAACCACACAGGATCAGTATCCTTTATTTCTATTTTATTTTTATTTTTATTTAATTTCTTTGTTAAATTAATTAAAAATAGTTTTAAAAATCCAAAAAATACACAAAAAATATTTTTAGACTTCTAAAATAATATATTATTTTCTGAAATAAAAATATTTTATTTTTCTTCAAGATTTCAATATTTTGCATAATTAATTAGTATATATTTATATATTTGCTTTTTAATTATTCTAACCAATCAAAAAATCATAAAAAAAATTGTTCTTTGTGATAAATATTGTTTATATATTATAAACTAATTTTGTACATATTTTGAATAATTTTCTTTTTAAGTTTTAATTATTTGTATAATTATTTGCATAATTATGTTTTAATTAACTTAAATCAATTTCAAATCAATTTCCAAAAATTCCAAAAAAATTAGTTTTATTTTGAAATTAATTAACAAATATTTTGTACATATTTTAAACTTATTTCTAGGTTTAAATCTATTTTCATCTTTTTTCTTCATTTTAATTTAATTAATTATGCATTAATTATAATTAAAATAAATCATAAAAAATCCAAAAACATGCCTTTTATTTTTCTTGCAATTTAAAATTCCTAGATAAATGTATAGGATGTCAAATTCATGTAAATAGGCTAGTTTACATTTCCCGCACAATCGATGTAATAGCGTAGATTTACTTTCCGCACTTTACATTTCCGCACTTTAATTTCCAGCAAATATAAACTGCGTGTATGTCAAAGATAAAATTGAACCGTTAGATCACTAACTTCAAAGATAAAATATCTGAATCCAATCACAATCACACTTGCACCTCTTCAGGTAATCCCTTCTCAATCTTTCAAAATCAAAGTCAAATTCAACTGTTTTGAGTACAAAATCGAACCTTGCTTTTATATCCGATGAAAGGATAGATTTTTAAAGGAAATAGGATAAAGACCTTACAACTCAGGGTAGACCTCCTAGTTTGCTTGCTCAAATCAAAACAAACAAAATTCTCATACACTGTTGATTTTTCAAAACTTTCAAAAAAGACAATACTTTGTATACATCCAAACACGGATTATTACAAAGTTAACGTTCTTTTCAAAACATCTTTCGAAAGATAAACAAGCATTTTGTATACATCCACACACGGATCATTACAAAATTCAATTTACAAAGGTATTTGAAACCACATATGAGCAATTTCAGAGCAATTGAAAAGTGATCGAAAAACAAGTGAGCTAAGCAAACTTAAGAGCCCATGGATAACCATGGATACAAAGGGTGCTAACACCTTCCCTTTGTATAACCTACCCCCTTACCCAGAATTTCTTAAAGGTCTTTTTTCTGTTTCTTTTATAAACCTTTCCTTAATTGGATAAAATAAAAGGTCGGTGGCGACTCTGTGATATTTTCAAAAAAATGCGAAAGCATTAAGCGACAAAGAAGAGTCAGTTCACGTATCTCTACAGATCAGAGGTATGGCCCGGTATTAAAAAAAATCGGAGGTCCACAGGACTATTTGTAGGAAGTTTGTTAGGATGGAAGTATCTTACTAAGGGAAACTCGTTGGAGCATCATTTTGTCTATCTCAGTCTCTTACGAGAGTTCACCATAACCCCGAGAGGTGTTGATAGTGGGCCAACTCAAAAGAGACTTTGTGATTGACCTGTGGCTCGACGTTCATAGACTATTATTGGTTGAACTTGTAAGCATTGGGGCTAGACAGAGTATTGGGACCGTTGAAATGCTGAGGACCAGTGAGGATTTTTAGTTGGCGCAAGTTCTTCGTAGTTACGTCTTATATACTGTGAGCGTGCATGAAGAGCTGAATGGTCGCAGGTTAATCGTTGGAGTCCACCTTTGTGGGCAAAATCTTATGCGAAGTTGTTGGACATCAATGCTATGGTTGTGGGATGCTACACCATCTTGGATTGCGGTAATGATTGATACATCTAGGACTGAGGTGGGAATTGAGTAAGGAGGCTCAGTTGCATAAGCAAAAGTAAATTTGGAACGACCATCCTAAGCATCAAGAAGATAGGAATTAAGACCCAGGGAATTTGGTAATCATTTAAATGCCACCGTATGGACTCGAGTAGAGAATAATTTGAAGTGTTGTCGCAGAAGTGACGTTGTGGCAGTAATTCTTGAATGGGAAGCAATTCAAGAAGCGGAAGAGGTCAGTAACGTATGTGGAGCAAGGATAGACTCAGCGAAGGATATTTGTCCAAGAAGAGTGGATTGCTAGGGTTCTGAAGTTTTGGATTTTCAGTGCAGAGCAGTAAAGGACTAGGACCCTGGAAGGATCTTTCCCAGGTATGTCAAGACGAAGTATCTGAATAGACGTGTTGCTTGGGGATTAAGGTTTCTAATCATGTATAGTGGAATGCAAGTGTTTTGGAAGATTATGTTTCCTTATACCGAATGATCCTCAGACAGAGTAGTGAGATTACCTAAGGACGAATGTGAGTAACATTCTTTCCCCTAATTAGAGTGATACGAAGGGTTGGTTTTCGTGGTGGACGAAAAGAATTCGAGGACGAATTCTATTTAAGGGGGGAGAATGTAACACCCCTAATTGTCTAAGCATGATAATGTACATCTGAGGAATTATTGAGAAGAGACAAGTGGACTAGTTAGAAACAAAAGGGAATTAGTTAGAATGGAACTACATGGCAAGAGTGTAAATATCTTTTAGTTGAAGGATATTGTGGTCTTTGAACATAAGTGCATGGAACTTAAGACATGTTTGGTAAGATAGTGTTCATAAAATCAATTTATGAGAGAAAGAAAAGAGGAATAGCTTAAGAGCAAGAGAAGAAAGAAGTTCACATCTCCATTTTCGTATTCCATGGTGCAGCTCCACTAAATCAGGTATAACTCTCTGCTCGTAACTCCGATCGTAACAATTCTGGTCTCGTTGGAAAGCTAACGAAATTCTCTTCGATTTGCATATATGGTTCGCGTTCATAGCTTCTGTTTTGAAGGAAAATCAAGCTTGAAGTTGTGTCAGTCATGCTGAAAATGTGAAGAGAGGGATTTCGGGTTTGTTCTTGTTAGAGAGGAAGTTTTGATCAAGAAGGAAGCTTAATGGCTGCATGATCATCATCTCAACCTCCATTTTAGCAAGGTGAGTCCTTTAGATAGAACTTGGGTAGGATTTGGGGAAAAATGCATGTCAAGGGTTTAGATTGAGATAAACATATTGCATGCTTAATTGAATGATAGAAATATGTTTCCATGATGATAATGTATGCTTTGGATCATTACAATATGTTGGAATTTTATTTGAGATGCTATAACATGTTTGGTGTTGCTTAGAAATGAATTGGAATGAGTTTAGAACTCTTAAAATGCAGAATTTTTGGGTCTGTCAGTCATGTAACCGGTTACATGGTTGATGTAACCGATTACATGTGTGAAAGGGTGAAAAACGCAGTTTTTGGGTCATGTAACCGGTTACATGATTCATGTAACCCGTTACATCACTGTTTGGGCAGATTTTCCAAAACTTCGAAAATTCATAACTTTTGCGTCGTAAGTCCGTTTCGCGCTAACTTTATATCGTTGGAAAGCTAGTAACTTGTACTATCTAATGAAATAGGTACTTAAACCAGAATGTTGACTTAGTAATATTTGTACATACTAATGTTTTATATGATCATGGGTGTGTTGATTTTGTAACATGTGAATTATGCGTAGTTAGGCTGAATTAATCTCATTGCACTTAATTGCTACGTTATGCTTAAATGTGAATGCTATGTTGTGATGAGATATGAATATCTTGTTAATGCCCGTTGTTTCGGTTAAACATTCGGGATTTGTGTGCTTATGTGATTGACGCTTGTTATGCGAGTGGTATGCTAGAATCGAAGTGGGCCACTACTAGGTGGTAAGGCACCATTGTATATGGACTAGTTTCCAATTTACCATTGCGATGTGCTCGTGAGAGTCTATGGGGCGTGTCTCACTTGTAGAACACATCGGCGTTCTTGGTATGACAAACACGCCTGAGCTACCATTGCAGTGTGCTTGTGAGAGTCTTTAGGGCGTGTCTCACTTGCAGAACACACTTGGCGTGATTGGTATGGTGGAGTAGTGATGCCACTTAGGCGATATCACCTGGATACTCACCTTTAGTGGTGCCATGTAGGCTACACCACAAGGCTCCTAACCGGATGGGCTTGTACAGTCAATTAGGCGTATTCGCACTTGCGGAAACCATAATGCGTATGGATGATGACGGGGCCGTGACGCCGTGTAGGAAATGTCACCGCTGTTACTCGTCACGGATAGGATTCCATGTAGGATTTATCCGCTTCATCTAGCGATGGTCTTGTGCGAGTCTTCTTGACGACAGGTACTTGTTGACTCACCGAGGGTGTGTGTGCAGCCTAAGTAGTTTGGTTGTTACCACTTCTGGATTCCCCGTACGTGGGTATGGGTTTGCATACTTGTTTGTTATACAAATGTGTATTTGTGATATGATGACTCCTATGGCGGACGATTCAAGTGTTTGCTCCGTACTTGTACCGGATGTGAGGATAACCCCGAATCATTGGTGGATTCGGTTTGTTGATGCATGTACCCTGTAGAACCGAGTGGAGCCATAGGATTGGAGGACTCACTGAGATTTAGTAATCTCACCCCAATCAATTTATATTTTTTTCAGGTGCAGTTTAGTAGTGTTTGGTCAGTAGCAGGTTTGGACTGAAGACTTGGAAGTGGTGATGGCTCGGAGACCTCGTCAAATCTCATCTTCCGTTGTGTAGATCCATTGAAGACACATGTTTTGTTATTCCTAGTAGAATTTCATGTTGTAATCAATATGGATCTTTCTATAACTATAGCTTTTGTATGTACTCAATATCAATTTATAACGTTTCATGCATAATATACTAGTCAGTTATGTATGGGGTGTTACAAATTTACACGTCTCTTTTTATAACATCTTAAAAGATTTTATTTTTCCATTTCTTTTTAATTTTCAAATATTTACTATTCCATTTTCTAAAATGTGTCAGTATTATTATTAATATATTTATATATATATATATATATATATATATATATATATATATATATATATATATATATATATATATATATATATATATATATATATATATATATATATATATATATGCCACTCTTCTTTCTATTTGTTATATTTATAGTTAAAATACTAATATGTTACTCAACTACTATGGTGTATGGTAAAATATTTATTATAAGTTTGATATATTTCATCTTAGTAAAAATATTATGTGTTACTTATTTTAAATGGCTATAATTGTATAATAAATATGAAAAAAAATTATTACATATAATTATAGCAACAAACATATTATTAAGATTAGATAACCAGGTGTGTAACGTTTAACTATTTTTATCTTTATTTAAAATTATTATTCTTCACAAAATATATTATGTAAAAAAAACTCATTTATATTAATGTAAACATAATTTGATATATCAATATTTATAAAATATAATAAAAATATATATTATAAAGTATTGAAATGCAAATCTCACCAATTCAAAAAAAAATGATGTGTCACTTCTAAAAAAAGTCATAGTTATTTTTTTATTTATATATTGAGATTCACATGTCATCTTAATAGCTGCTATAACATCAACCATAATTTTATTTTATTTTCTTAAATTTAATCTACATTAATAATAATAATATAATATAATTAGTTACAAATAATAATAATAGGGTTTAATGGATATGCACTGTTAGTGTAAATCAGTGCATCACAACCATTTACATATATTATTTTATAAATATGTCAGTGTAAATTAGTGCATCACAACCATTTACATATATTATTTTATAAATATTTAAAATAAAAGTCAAATTTCAATAAATATTTAACATAGTGTAAAAGTACTTTACACTGTCAATGTATTTCCATTAAATCCATAATAATATAGTAGTCAAAAACAACAATTAAAAATATTATATTTAATTCATATTATATTAATTATATTATTTCAAAGAAAAAGTTGAAGATATTGATAACTAATGATGAATGTAAAAATTATATTTGATGTTTTTATTTTGTTAAATAATTTTTCTTTCTTTAAATTTGCACATTTTTAATTATCATGATAATTATTTTTTTCTATTTCATTGTCTCTCACATTAAAAAAAATTAACATCATATTCTTTAGTTAATTAATATTTCTTTCTTTAAATTTGTACATTTTAAATTATCTTGATAATTTTTTTCTTCTACTTCAATGTCTTTTACAGTAAAAAAATTAACAGTATAATTGCAAACATAATCTAAATATTTTACGAGATAATTTTAAATGCAAATAAAAAATTAAATACCAATTATTATAATATATATATATATATATATATATATATATATATATATATATATATATATATATATATATATATATATATATATATATATATATATATATATAAAAATTTCTTTTAATATATCTGTGCGAAGCACAGGTAGGAAATCTAATGTGTATATATATATATATATATATATATATATATATATATATATATATATATATATATATTATTATATATATATATATATATATATATATATATATATATATATATATATTATTGAAGTTTATAGCTTGTCTATAGTATTATATACTCAAAGCAGTTGCTCAATTCTAAATTTATCTCTACTAACAATGTCATTTCAGGCTACCAATTAAACCCATCATTTCTAATTTTAGTTATTTGGCTAAAGAATATATATTATTTTGTTGGGCCTGAAGTGTCCAGGTTGAGCTACAAATTTAAGGAAGATTTTACCCAATATCCCTACTATTATCCCTATATTTTAACATTTATCAAAATATTTTAATTATATTTATTTAATTTATTATTAAACTATATTTTAATTATATCTATTTTATTTATTTTATCATTAAACTATATTTTAATTATATCTATTTTATTTATTATTAGACTTCTTGAAACTGAAATTTTTTAACCCCTACATTAGTTTACTAGATAAGTTGAAATCAAGTATTCCAGTTTGTATATATGCTAACCGGATAACTTGGTAATAAGTTTTCCGACAGTTTTTAAATTATTCAACGGATTATTTAATTAAAGTTTTTTTTTATAGTTTTCAAATTGCTCACCGGATAGTTTGGTTATAAGTTTTTCTCTTAGTTTTCAAATTGTTCATTGAATAACTTAATTAAACTTTTTTTTAATTTTTAAATTGCACATCAAATAACATAATTAAAATGTTCCGGAAATTTTAAAATTATTTACCGGATAACTTGATAAAAGTTTTCTGATGGTTTAATTGTTTTTCAAAATTTTAAACTTTAGGCAACGGTTTAAAATTGTGGCTAAAAGTGGTGTAGCTTGTAAAAAGGTGAGCTAATTATAGATGTTATGGAAAAGGTTAAAAACTATAGGCCACGATTTTCTTCTATTGCCTAAATTAATTTTATTTTATGCTCCTTTGATGACAATAAAAGTTTTCTTGTTCAAATTTTTTACTTTAGAAAACTTTAAAACTATTGCTAAAAGTGGTGTAATTGGCTTTAGGCAACAATTGATCACTTTATGCTCCCAATTTTTTTGTGTTGCATAAACTCATTTTGTTTTAAATTATCAAATAACTTATTAAAAGTTATCCGAAATGTAATTTTTTTCAAATATAAACTATGTATTTAATTGTATGTCAATTTGAAAACTATGCATGTAGATATCCTATGCTTGTAGATATCACTTTAAGCCTTATTTTTATTAGTCATATCCTATGCTTGTAGAATTTGTCCTCCCACCTATTTTTTATCTAGCACTGTCCGATGTGAATACTTTTATTAAAATATTTTAAACTAATTAAATAATTTCTTTTGATTTTTAAAGAATTTATGTGATTTATCAGATAATTGTATAGGTATATCGGGTATTTTACACAATCTTTGCATTATGGGATTTTATTTGTGTTTTTATCGTATTTTTGTGTTACTGAACTTTTGAGAAATTCCTGAAAAATTCACCGAATATTTTAGAAAAATATGGTTTTAACCAATTGTTTTGGATCATTTATTTCGAATTCTTGAGAAACTCATGACGATTTGTCGGATTTTAAAGAAAAATTCGGTTTAAACCAATTGTTTTGAATAATTTATTCCATATTTTTAAGAATTTTTGTTAAAATTTATAACAAATATTTAATAAATCCGATAAAAAGATTGGTTTAGCCAAGCTTTTCACATTATTAACGTAACAATAATACAATAAAAATATACATTAATATATATATATATATATATATATATATATATATATATATATATAAATATAAAACAAACGTTCTTTTTCTTGCTCAAATAATGGTGATTGCAAACGTAGTCTTCCATCTCCGTTGATGACGACTTGGACAGATTTGAACTCAAGTCGTCGTTTTTTTGGTTGTGGGATGTACAAGGTATTAGTTTGATTTGTAATATACGTGAACTATATTATTTTATGATAATTATTTAAAAATAATAGTAAAATATGTTAATACTATTCAAAACAAAATTTATTTGGCTAAAATGAGAAGGAGTTAATTTTTACTTAATTTCAAAATAATTTTTTAGATTTTATTTTCCTTTTTAAGTTAAGACGAGATCACTGACCGCCATTGACTACGTGTGCTTATTGATCCTCACTCCGTTATTATATGATCACTAATTTAACCATTGTCGACTACTGGTAATCGCAACTCTGAGCATTGTATATTGTTAATATGATCATAATCACCCATCATCAACTACTATTTTAAATATTATAGAAAAAAGTTTTAAAATAAGTACATATATATATATTAATTAATGGATTAAAAATATTATTAGTTCAGCTTAATTGATAATTAGGTAAAAATATTTGGTTGAGGAGTATCGATTTGAATTTGCGACATTCATTTTTTTAATAGAATGTCTTGATCATTAAATAATTAGATAGAAAATTTAATAATTAAAGAATACTAAGAGTCGTGTTAAAAATATTTATTAAGATGTGAAATTAAAAAACTAAAAGAGTATGTAGTATAAAATAGCATGGTACTCAACACTTTAACCACTCCTCAGAAACGTAACCTTACTCTTCTGAAACTTTTCCATGGCAAAAACAAAACACCTTTCGTCACCCCTCAAAGTACCACCCTCCGCCTCTTCCTCCGAGGAAGATTCTTCCGAAGAAGAAGCTGAGGTACCTCAATCCAAAAACCCTCAACCTCTTGCTTCCAAAAGCCCTTCATCAGCTACTTCAAACTCAAACCCTAAACCTCCATCATCTTCTGAATCTGAAACCGAAACCGATTCTGATTCGGAACCGGAACCTACCCCACCTGTGAAACCACTTGCATCGAAGCCGTTGAAGATTCTAACCACTTCTTCACCGGCTAAAGCTGGAACCAAGCGTGCTATCTAGTTTCAAACCACTGGAACCAAGCGTGCGGCTGATAACAACGACACTGACTCTGACTCTTCTAAGCGTTTAAGAAGAAAGCAAACAAAACTGAACATCATGGTTCCAGTGACGAGAAGGAAGCGGCGAGATACTCTAACAAAAAGATGTCGGCTCAGAGACTATTCAGCGAGGAAGACGAACTCGCCATTCTGAAAGGTCTAGGTGATTTCATTTCAACTAAAAAGGATCCATTGAAAAACACACAAGCATTTTACAATTTTGTGAAGAACTCTATTCGAGGAGTAAGGATCCACTCCATTTTTTAAACTCCATTTCTTTTCCATTACTATAGTTTTGTGTGTATATTACACGTATTTCTAAGACATGTGACACATATTTATTATTTATTTAACTTTATGCACACAAAACTATAATATTGGACCTTCCATTTCTTTTTAGGAAATGGAGTGAATCCTTACTCCTATTCGAGCTGATGCAAACAAAGGTCAACTTAGGCATAAGGTTCTTGCTCTGAAGAAAAAGTTTGAAAGAAATGATGAAAATTTCACCAAAGAACATGATCAGAAAGCTTTTGAACTTTTCAAGAAGATTGACTTTAAAAAATAGAGAACACCGAAAAATGGCTTGGGTTCGGATTCTGTTTCTGCAAAAGAAGTATTAGTTGCAAAAAAGGAAGATATTGTGAAAAATGTTAAAAACAATTTGGCTTTTAAGGAAATGTCTAGGTTTGGTGATGGTGTGGGGTTGTCTTTGGATGCTATGGAAAAGGGAATGGAATTGATGGGAGAGTAAAAAAATGCTATGTTAGAAGAAAAATGGAAGAAGGTTCAGTTTGTTGAGATGAAGTTGTTTATGACTCGAGCTGGTTAGAGAACAAGCTAGCATGATACCGGAGTCTTTAGTTTGACTTTGGATGCATATAAGACATCAAACCTTTAAGTTGATTAAGTTTGTATGAACATAGTTGAGTATGTTAGGATGCGTATGTTAAGTTATAATTTTTAGTTAAGGTTATGTGTTATGTTAAGTTGAATTAACACAATTGTTGTTAAGTTGAAAACAATTTGGGTTTATGTTAACGTACAGTAAATGCACATTTTTAGGAGGCATGGTCTGTTTGGATTTATCAGTTTAACACAACATGCATTAGTTTATTACATAAGTTAAGGCATGTACATAAGTTGAACAAAATGCATCGGTTTATTTTTAGCAGGCATGTACATAAGTTAAACAAAATGCATCCGTTTAAGGCATGTACATAAGTTCAACAAAATAGTTGAACATAAGGCGTGTACAATTTAAGGCATTACATAAGTTGAACATAAGGTTGTACAATTTACAATTCACACTTGACAGTTGAACAACAATAGTTCATGACAGTTGAACAATAATAGTTCATGAAAGTTGATCAATAATAGGCCTTTAATATTGAAAAATAATATTGCATCAGTTTGCATTACATTGAAATTACATTCCAATATGAAACTTAGTTTATGACAACTTTGTTCATGAAAACATAGTTCATGACAGTTACATACCAAAACGAAACTTAGTTCATACATACCAAAATGATAGTTACATACCAAAATGAAATTTAGTTCATACATACCAAAATGACATAACATAGTTCATGACACCAAAATACAAATACAAGACATAAAAGTTATAGACATGACATAACATAAATGCTATTCTTAGGTAGGATGTGGTGCTTGTGAGCAGGATCCAATTTCTTGAGTAGGCTATGTTGCATTCTTTGATTTCTTGTTCTTTCCCTTTGTAGTTTTTTGCTTCCTGGTCTTATTATCATTCTTTGTAGTTTTTTTCTTCTTGTTCTTATTGCCTCGCTTTAGCATGGCCTTATCTGTTGCCCTCTTTCCTTTGCCTGTTATCATGTTATGGCCCATAGACCCGCATTTGTGACATGTAATAGTTGCAAGCTTCCTTGGCAGAACATGTGGGTTTTTTAATTCATCATTGGTTTTGTTTCTTATCTTCTTGGACATCCAATTTTCCTTTTCATCACAAGTGGATTGACTATTAATGCATCATCTACATGCCATAGTTGGAGTCCATTTGTGTGGGGTAGATGATGTGTGAGTATGTATTTTGAAAAGTTGATTTTCTACACAACAGGACCACAACTTAATATCTAGTACATATGATACACACAATAACAAGACATAATATGAAACATAATTGGAAGGGGGTATTTTTTAGGGTGGTAGAACAGTTCCTTCATGTTTAGATATATGGAGTATTTTAAAAAACGAATCGGCCATCAACCTAATCAAAATAATGGGTCATGGGGTTACAAATCAAATTAGTGGAATATTGGTCAGACTGCATGACTGCTAACATGGTTTAAACAAATAAAAAATAAAAAATATTCAAGAAATAAATTTTTTGCATAAATTTCATAACTATAAAGTCTAAAGAAAAAATCTTTAAAAATATTCATGCAAATAAGTTAAATACCAATCTTACATAAATTTCAAATTTCCAAACATAACAAATTCCAATTTTTTTAAAAAAATCAAAATTTAACAAAATTATAAAAATTAAGTAAGTTTTAATCTCAAATAAGTTATAAAAGTATTATAATATATTTCAAAATATTTTCTAAATGTGAGGGAGAAGTTTTTTTTTTTGTTTCTTTTAATTTTTTTGGAATTTTTACCTGCCACCCTAAAATACGTCATTTTGACGAGTTGAAAAAAAATAAACATATAAAGATCAGTCTGTCGATTCAAGAAACTCATTGCTTCACTACTCTAACCGATGAATCGACTAGATCACATAAGTTTTCACCGTGCCAATTGCAAGTTGCAAGTCTTATGCCCTTACTAGACTGCCATACTTCGGTTCATTGTCCAACTGAGTGGTTCAGATCAAATTTTAGAACACTGGATATGTGATTCTTCGATTCACCATAATTTTTTCTACTAATTTATTTGTTAAAAAAATAAACTAAATTATCTTTAATAGGGTAAAACAAAAGATTAAAATATAAAAGCCTATTATCTTCAGACACATGTTTCCACCGTTAATTTTTTTCTTCAATAATTCATGTTATTCACTTTATAATTTAAAATAATAAAAAAATTCCAAATTTTTTATTCACTATTTTTTTGCAAGTTCATCAAGAAAGATATCATTTAATTAAGTAGAATGGGGTAAGAGTTGCAAAAGAAAAATAGTATAACAGATGGGAAGATGTATAGAGGAAAAATGGAAGAAGAAAAAAAAGGGTAAGTGTTACATGTGGATAGAAGAAAAATAGGAAAATATAAAGCAATTAAAATGGGTGTCAAAATAAAAAAGGGTAAGTGTTACATACAAACATTAACATGAAAACTTGCAATTTTTAGACTTAAAAGGATAAGTGTCATATTTTTTTACAGGACGGGCCACACTCACATCAAAGTCCACCCGCCCCATTTTTTTTGCGAGACGGACCTAAATGGGGCAGACATGCCCGTTTGTCACCCCTGGGTGAATACATACATTTTGATAAAAATTAGACTAGTAACCCTTTCAATTAAATAAGACACCCAATTATTTATATTAACTAAAATATCATTTTCATTTACCCCAATTTTTTTATATTGACTATGCTAGACGATAGGCAAAGATCTAGAGGGGTGAATAGATAGCTATTAAAATTTTTCTTGTATAAAAATTGTCTTAAAATTATTTTCTACTGTGGCAACCAAAAGCGATTCTGAATCGACAATCGTCTATCTCGAATTGTTAACGAAAAGATCGATATGCGTTAAACCGTATCGAATAAAGGAATTTAAATGATGAGAAAAATAATCAATATATTTTCTAATATAACGTTGTAATAAAATCACACAATGATAATCAATTTCCAATGAAATATTAACCAAAATTTGACTTAAACAATTTGTCTAACAGTTGGTGTGCAATCAATTATAATCAGATTTTTCTTTAGTTTTATTGATATAAAAATCCAATTGCAATTGTTTCTTTGTGTCTACCTAAAGGTAATATGTGTCGACCTGAAATGGACAAAAACTTTTGGTTTTGAAAATATTCAATATGTGTCGACCTGAATGCGTATGTATCGACCTATAGAAGAAAATTTACTTCTATTTGTCGTCCTGAAGATTGCATGTGTTGACCTGAAATGGGCAGAGTGTACTTTTTCAAAAATGATTCAGTATGTGTCGACCTGAAATACGGATGTGTCGACCTATAGAAGTAATTTTACTTCTATGTGTCAATTAATAACACACATGTGTCAACCTGAAAGTTCCAAAAGCTTTCTTTATGCAAAATCAATATTATGTGTCAACCTATGCATGTATGTGTATTTTTCATATAAAAACTTGATTTTTTTACTGCAACTTTTAAAAAATTAGGTTAAACCATGTTAATTTTCAAATATTTAAAAATATGGTAGTTCCTATCGTGTAAGTTTATATAAAAACAAAGTTAACACTACCAGATTTTTTGATAAATATAATATTTTATAATTTTCTAGATTTTCCAAAAATCTAATAGTTCGTATCCAATAGGCTTATAAAAAAACAAAGTTAACACTATTAATTTTTTTTGATAAATCTCGTATGGTTGTAGTTTTTCAAATATTTGAAAAAATCTGTATGATATTATAATTGTGTTTAAAAATGTATGATTTTATATCATGTATTTAAAAAATTCGGTATAACAAAATATGAATTTACACTAGATTTTTGGAAAAAAAATGGAATAAAATCATATTTTTTTTGAATTTTTTATATTATTACACACTTATTTTTAAATAATATGTGTAAAAACTATACTTTTATACCGCTTTTTTTCAAAAATCCGATAAATATTTTAAAAATTATGGAGAAATAAAAAAACCTAAAATGTCATAAAAATTCAGTATATTAATCTAAGAATTTGAAAAAATATATATAATTTTTTCAAAAAATTTAAACAGTTTTATTATAAATATTTTAATAAAATTGGATATAATGGGGGTGAAATATTTAATTGTAAGTGTGTAGGGACAAATTCTCCATTTTAATGCACTACAAAGCCCAAAGAAAATTGATGTTAAATTGGGCTTGGGTAGACTCTCTTGAACTCCGTACATTGAAATTGTTAAAATTTTGATACCAAATATTTATCAATATTGCATTTTCAAATTTTGTTTAGAATATTTTATTTATTTAAATTGAATTAGACATGAATGAAGTTATTATTGAAATGTTCGATGCATGGTTTTTATTTGTAGATTTAATGAATGTGCTCAATAGATATTTTTAAAATTAAGAGATGTTATGAGTTGTTAATTTATAAGTAAATATATATTAGTTGTTGTCTTTTGTTTTTATTACAATATTTTCTATTCAACAAAAATGTTGTTTTAGGCATCACGATTGAAAAATAACATGAAACTCTTATTATAACTATTAAGCATGACATATAAAGAAAATAAGATAAAGGAACCACAAGTTTTGGGATTGTAAAAATGTTGGAAAATATAAATGCAAATCAGTTTCATAAATTATTAGTTTGAAGGAAAGAGAATGAGAAGGGAGGGATTTTAATGGAGGAAAAGGAAGGTAAAAGATTCTTTTTTAGGGTAATACTAACTTATGTTCTAAGGGAATAAAATTTTAATTAAAAATATGTTTGGTTCACAAGAGAATGAGAGATATTTTATTAATAATTTACAATTGTATCCTTATAATCTTCTATAAGTCATATGATATCAAAGATGAAAAGTTCGTAAATATCTTTTGATAATAAAATATGCTTAAATGATTAAACACAATTTTTAATGTTGATTGATTAAAAAAAGTTATAATTTGTGAAATTTTGGATCGAATTCTAGTATTTCAATAGGGATAGCTTCTTGGTTGGACACAGTTTGAGCATGTTATCGAATCCTGTTCACATGCAGATGTCGAATTCCTGCATGTTGTAGTCGAAGTGTGTTCTAGCATGCAGTAGTCGATAATGTTAGGTTTGTAAGCATGTCGAATTGAGCATGTTTTCTTAGCTCAATTGTTTAATTTATCTTATAGCCTAAGGTAGCTTAGTAGTATACAAATAGACTAGTTCTCTTAGGTTGTTGAGAGATGTTGATTGTTGTTATTCACTTGTAATCTGTAAACCCTAATAGAGAAAGTGAATAGAAAAACAATTACAATCAATCCTAATATTTTTCTTCATTTTCCTTATTCTCTCTCTTTCGTAAAACCTAATAATGTTTCTTGTGTTTGTTCAAGAAACTCGATCTTTCTCATAGTTTTGGTTTTTTCTTGATGGTCCTCCGACACAGCAAACATGTGCGATGAGCATGGAGAAGAAGATGTCGTCAATGAAGTACAAGATTGAGAAATTTACCGGTGTGAATGATTTCGGTTTGTGGCGCTTGAAGATGCAAGCCCTTCTTGTTCAACAGGATTTTCTAGAAGCGTTACAGGGAGATGCAACTATGGATGATGCGCTAACAGAGAAGGAGAAAATGACTATGGTAGAGAAAGCCCACATCGCCATCGTATTGAGCCTTGGTGAAAAGGTTCTCTGACATGTGTCGAAGGAGAAGATGGTGGCAAGTGTATGGACGAAACTTGAAAGTGTGTACACGACCAAATTGTTGGCCAATCGCCTCTATCTGAAGCAAGCTCTGTATTCATTCAAGATCAATGAGTACAAAGTCTTGGCTGAGTAGTTGGATATGTTCAACAAGATGATTCTTGATCTTGAAAATATAGATGTCAATATTGATGATGAAGATCAAGGGTTGTTGTTGTGTGCTTTACCAAGTTCTCATGCTCACTTCAAAGAAAATCTCTGGTATGGAAGAGAGTCCCTCACCTTTGAAGAAGCTGAATCAACCTTGTAATCTAAGGATTTAAACAAACGAAATGAGCATAAGCCATCGTTTGTTGGTGAAGGTTTGTTGGTTAAGGGAAAATTCTCAAAGAAAGATGGTAAGTTTGAAAAGAAGAAGGGTAAAGTTCAACAAAAATTTTATGATGGTGATACTTCTACAATTAGGCGTTATCACTGTAAGAAGGAAGGTCACACAAGAAAAGTGTGTCCTGATTGAGAGAACAATCAAGGTGTGGAGGACAATGGTAATACAATCACTATACAAGATGATTTTGAATCAACTGTTCTTCTTATAGTTTCTAGCAGCAATTATTGCAAGGAATATACCATGGATTCAAGTTGAACTTGGTATATTACTCCAAACAAAGATGTGTTTGGGGAATTTTGTGATCAAGATGGTGGATCAGTGCTGCTAGGAAACAACAAAGCCTGCAAAATTATAGGAATTGGATCTGTAAGATTTAAGCTCCATGATGAGTCAATAAAGTTGTTGACCGGTGTCAGGTATGTACTTGATATTAAGAGAAATTTGATTTCTCTTGGTGAATTCAACAAGAAAGTATATGTTTTCAAAGGATAAAAAGGTATCCTAAGGGTAATAAAGGAGTCTAAGGAAGTCTTGAGAGGCATCAAAAGGAAAGGTCTTTATACCCTTGAGGCTAAGGTTGTAAGGGGCTCAACAGATGTGGTGTCCACAAAACCTGTGTCAAAGACTGAGTTATGGCACAAGAGAATTGGTCATGTCAGTAAAACAAGCCTAGTTGAATTGTCGAAACAAAATCTACTATGTGGTAACAAGGTTCAAAATCTAGAGTTTTGCAAACCTTGTGTATTTGGTTAATCTTGTTGGGTGAAGTTTAACAAAGGTAAACATAGAACATATAGATCCCTTGATTATATTCATGCTGATCTGTTGGGGTCTACAAAGTGTCCTTCGCATTCAGGTGCAAGGTATTTTCTATCCATAATTGATGATTATTCCAGAAAGTTATGGGTATTCATTCAGAAAGCTAAGGATGAAACTTTTGAAAATTTCAAAAGTTGGAAGACTTTGATCGAAAACTAAATTGGCAAGAAAGTCAAGATGTTGAGAACGGACAATGGTCTTAAATTTTCCAATGAGGAGTTCGACAACTATTGTGTTGTGCTTGGTATTGCAAGGCACAACACTACTGGAGGTACTCCCCAACAAAATGATTTAGCTGAAAGGTTAAACGAACCATTTTGGAAAGAGTTAGTTGCATGTTGGTTAGTGCTGGATTGAATAAGGTGTTTTGGGCTGAGGCTGTTTCGACAAAAGCGTATCTGATAAATAGATTTCCCTCGACTACCTTGGGGATGAAGACACCTAAAGAAATTTGATCGATACATCCACCTAATCTCGAGAGACTTAGAGTATTTGGTTGTGTAGAATATGCTCATATTAGGCAAGACAAGGTTGAACCTGGAGCTCTAAGATGCATGTTCATGGGGTATCCTGAAAGAGTCATAGCTTAAAGGTTGTGGTGCCTAATGAAGGATAGAAAAACACTTAGAAATGGGGGGGGGGGGGGGTTGAATAAGTGTATCTTTAAAACTTGTAAGATAAAAACAATTTGCACAATGATTTTTATCCTGGTTCGTTGTTAACTAAACTACTCCAGTCCACCCCCTTGGAGTGATTTACCTCACCTAAGGATTTAATCCACTAATCACACAAGATTACAATGGTTTTCCACTTAGACAACTTCTAAGTCTTCTAGAGTATACTGATCACAACCTGATCACTCTAGGAACAATCTGCTTAGATACCCTCTAAGACTTTCTAGAGTATACTGATCAACAACCTGATCACTCTAGTTCTTACAACTTCTTGTAAACAAATTCTTTTAAGAGTTACAATGCTTCTTATAAAGCTATTATCACAACTGTGATTTTCTCTTAAGTTTAAGCTTAATCTCACTAAAGTATTACAACAACAATGTAGTGGGGTTGATGATGAAGTTTGAGAGCTTTTTGAATTTGACAGCGTTTCTGTATATTTGCGCAAGTGTTGTATTCAGAATTCGTAACTTAGCTTCTCATCAGAACTTCATATTTATAGGCGTTTGAGAAGATGGCCGTTGGGAGCATTTAATGCTTTGCGTATTCCGTACAGCATTGCATTTAATGTTTCACTCTTTTGTCAACTACCTCGAGCCTTGCTTTCGCTGTGTCTACTGACATTGCCTTTCATAGCTTTCAACGTTCCTTTTGTCAGTCAGCGTAGCCTGCCAGCTAGTACTTGCTTCTGATCTGATGTTTGTGTGAACAACGTTTGAATATCATCAGAGTCAAACACCTTGGTGCAGAGCATCTTCTTGACTTCTGACCTTGAAGTGCTTCTGAGCGTGATACCATGAGAACTTCAGTGCTTCTGCTTCTGATCTCAAGTTCTTCTGATGCTTCCATAGACCCATGTTTTGATTCTGCTTGATCATCTTCTGATGTCTTGCCAGACCATATTCTGATGTTGCATGCTGAACCTTCTGAGTCAGTGCTTCTTGCGCTGATTTTGTGCATACTCTTTATATAATTCCTGAAATGGAAATTGCATAGTATTAGAGTACCACATTATCTCATACAAAATTCATATACATTGTTATCATCAAAACTAAGAATATTGATCAGAACAAATCTTGTTCTAACACCTAAATAAAGGTCACATGAGGATCAAGAGTCGAGATATAGTTTTTAATGAAACAAAAATGGTTTTCAATAAAATTGATGATGCTGGTTGAAATGTGAAAATTTATGAAGAGTAGCTGGAACAGGAAGAAATTTTTGTTAAGGTGGAGCATCGTGATGCTGAATTGCATAACCCAGATGAAGTCCAAAAAGAAGTAGAGGTTGCTGATGAGACTGAGGAAACTAAAAATGACTACATGTTGGCAAGGACAGGTCGAGAAGATTCATCAAGACCTGTCATACCCCAAAATTTTCCCATCATATTTTGGCTCACATAACTTTCAACTGCTCAAGACTATACAAGATTTGGGCACACTTACTTGTCTCCTAAGAAACAAGCCCTAAGATAGGGTTTTGCAGGAATTCATGGAGAAACCCGTAGGAAATTTCATAGAAGATTTCGCAGCAATTTCCCAGGAAATGATGAGGAAGATGATGAATAGTTCCTGGGACCACTAACTGTACGCGTGGATGGTTTGCTCAAATGCCACTGGCCAGTCAAATTCTCTATATCCTCTCTCCATACGTGCGTCATTACCATTGGGTGGTCAACAATCAACGCCATCCTCTCTCCTCTCCCATTGGTCCTAGCGTACGCGTGTGGGGCCCAGGTCTGACTTCTATTTTACTTGCCCATTTAATTAATAATTTTGCATATAATGTCTCTTGGTTGTGTTGTTAACAGCAGACAAAAATTGGCTAAGTGGAGGGAGAATGCGCGCTAAGGCTTTCGTACGCAAGGGCATAGGTTCGAACCTTGCCTCTTGCATGTTTTATTTTACAAATTGTTTGTTGTATTGTTCCTGCAGATCCAGCGCGATTGATCAGCATAAGCCCACGGTGCGCCATCGCTCCCCTACCACAAGATCTTCTATAATGCAGATCCAAGGGACACTGCAGCGCAGTCCATGGTGGACACTCAGAAGCCAACATCACTGGATCTATGCCTATGTGGTTTTGTTTCTTCTCCTTTTTACTGTTTATTTTTTCTGTTTTTTTGTTTTGTTTGTTTAAATTAATTAAACCAATTAACCATAAAATCAACAATTAGAATTAGAACTAATTTTAATATTTAGGTTTAGTCTTTTAATTTAGTTAATTATGATTTTTATTATTTTATTATTTTTTATTTTTTACTTACTTAATTAGTTAATTTTAATTAGTTAATTTAATCTTAAAATTCTATTTAGTTAATTAATTAGGTTAAAAATAATTAGACATAGATTTTAATCAATTAACTTTTTTTACTTTTTTTCATAATTAATTTAATTAGATAATTAATTAGGATTAGTTTTAATTTAATAATTAATCAGTAATTAGGTTAAAAATAGGTTTTAATTAATTCTAACCCTAATTTTTTCTCTCGGTTCTTCTCTTCTCATCTCAAAACTCTATGAATGTCGCATGGTTGTTTATTTTCCGCCTTTTATTTAATTATTTATTTTATTGTTTATTTAAATTCTAGAAGGTGTATAGGTTGCACATTTTTTGATGTAATAGTAATTAGGGCTTTACTTTCCCACACTTTTACTTTCCGCATCCCCCGTTTTGGTATTGTAATTCCCCTCCCCGAAGCCGTAATAGCGTAGGATTTAATTGCCGCACTTTAAATTTCAGTATGATATTAACTGCGTGGTTAGTAAATAGGGAGTGCAAGATAATTAATTGAACGTAGCTCACTAATTCAAGATAAATATCTGAATACAATCACGTGATTGCTGCACACACCCACCTCTAGGGTAACTCCTCTTATTGCTTCCTTTCGATTAAATAGTCAAGTCCCTTCGAGCGTGAGGATACCTTAGCTTGCTGCCTTCGATTCAAAATCACCATGTCCCTCCGATTTAAAGATTATAGTCCCTTCGATGTTGCCTCGATTAAATGATGATCGTCCCTTTCGATTGCTAAGGTATCCTCACTGGTTGCCTAAAATGACTATTATATCCTTCCCTAAAGACTACCTGCCCTCTTTATGGTATGGATAGTCTTATGGCGAACGATAATCCTCGATGACCCTTTTCAAATCCAATGAAAAGACTACCTGCCATCTTTATGGTATGGATAGCCTTTTCAAACAAAAGTCTTAAAGAACAAGAAAGACACACTTAGGGTAGTTACTCTTAATTGCTTGCTCAATATTCAATTCAAATTCAAAATGCTTTTCACACCTCTTTTCAAACAATTTCCAAAAGGCTACACTTATTTACAAGTTAAAGTCCTTATTCAAAAAATCTTTTCTAATCTCCCACTACACTTCAAACATTTTCGAAAACAAAAAGTGAGCTAAGAAATTAAGAGCCCATGTATAACCATGGATACAAAGGGTGCTTACACCTTCCCTGTGTATAACTTACCCCCCGAACTCAAGTCTTTTTAAAAGGTTTTTCCTGTTCTTTTTGCCTTTCCAAATTGGATAAAATAAAAGTCGGTGGCGACTCTTGCTATGCGCAACATTTAATAAAGTTAGTTCTCCCACCGTGTTACAAGACCCCTTAGAGACTTGGTTATGCAAATCTCATAGCGTTTGCCTAAATCTCTACAATGTTCTTGATGAAGAACCTAGACACTACAAGGAAGATCCAGGGAGTCGAAATAAGACTGAATGAGTGAAAGCCATGGATGATGAGATGAAATCTCTTCATGATAATAACATTTGGGAGCTAATCGAGAAACCTGCAGAGGCCATGTTAGTCAGCTGTAAAGGGATTTTCAAGGTTAAGGAAGGAATCGAAGGGATACAAGGAAAGGTTAGTTGCTAGGGGGTTCACTCAGAAATAAGGAGTCGACTAATGATGTATTCTTACCTGTTGTGAAGCATAGGTCCATTAAAATGTTATTAGCCATGGTGGATAAGCTCAACCTATAACTTGAACAAATGGATGTGAAGTCCGCTTTCTTGTATGGTGATCTAGATGAAACAATTCTGATGAGGCAACCTGAAGGGTATGCATTAAAGGGAAAGTAAAATTATGTGTGCAAGCTGAATAGATATTTATATGGACTGAAACAATCTCCTCGGCAATGGAATAGGAGATTCGATAAGTTTATGAAACACATAGGTTTCACAAGAAGCCAGTTCGACACTGTGTGTATTTCGTATTTAGACATGGAAATTCACTTGTTATTTTTTCGCTTTATGTGGATGATATTCTCATATCAAGAAACAGTGTCGGGGATGTAATGAAGGTAAAGGTTGAACTTAATAAGGAGTTTGACATGAAGGATCTTGGAGCTGGATCCAGAATTCTTGGGATTGACATCCAGAGAGATAGAAAGCAGTCGAGATTATGTTTATCTCAAGAGACATACCTAAAGAAGATTCTCAAAAAATTTGGTATTTCGAATCTAAATCCTATTGTAACACTGATTAATCCCCAGTTAAATCTGAGTACGACTCAAAGTCCTAGTATTGAAGTCAAAAGAACCTATATTAATCGCATTCCATATGGTAGTATAGTAGGTTCTTTGATGTATGTCATGGTCTGTACCATCCAGACTTAGCGTAGAAAGTGAGCCTTGTAAGTAGGTATATGACCAATCTTGGAAAGGCAAACTGACAAGCATTGAAGTGGATTCTAAGATACATAAATGGGTCTTTAAACAGAGTCCTGATTTATGGTGGATCATGCGGTGATGATAGTAAAATAGAAATCAAAGGATATGTCGACTCTGATTATGCAGGTTGTATGGATTCTATAAAATATATTTCTGGATATGGTTTCACTATGTTTGGCATAACAATTACTTGGAAAGAGAAACTTTAGAAGGTTGTTTCCTAACCACTGTAGCAGAATATATTTCCCTCACTGAAGCTGTGAAAGAAGCATTGTGGCTTGAAGGTTTTGCTAAGTAGCTGAAACTTCAAGGTAGAGTTATTTCTGTTAAATGTGATAGTCAACGGGCCATACATTTATTGAAGAATTCAGTATATCATGAGCAAACCAAGCACATCGATGTGAGGATGTATTTCGTTCAAGAAATAATCCAGCGTGGAGAAGTCTAAGTGATGAAGGTTTCGACTAAAGATAATTTTATTGATATGATCCCCAAAACATTATCAAGCTGCAATTTTTTTCGTTGTATGCAGTTGATAAAGCTGCATTAAGAAAGCTACTTTATTCCCTTGATATTGTAGAGTTTGTTTCAAGGTGGAGATTTATGATATTTTGGATCGAACTCTAGTATCTCGACAGAGATAATCTTTGGTTGGACAAAGTTTGAGGATGTTGTCGAAACATGTTCACATGCTGATGTTGAATTCATGCATGGTATAGTCGAAGTATGTTCTAGCATGTAGTAGTCGATAATGCTAGGTTTGTAAGTATGTTGAATTGGGCATGTTTGTATATCTCAATTGTTTAAGTTAGCTTATGGCCTAAGGTAGCTTAGTAGTCTACAAATAGACTAGTTGTTGCAGGTTAGTGAGAGAGGTTGATTGTTGATATTCACTTGTAACTATAAACCATAATAGAGAAAATGAATAGAAAAACATTACAAACAATCCTAATATTTTTCTTCTTCCCTCTTCTCTCTCTTTCGTGAAACCTAATAGGGTTTCTCGTGTTTGTTCAAACAAATTGATCTTTCTCATAGTTTTGGTTTGTTCTTGACAACACTCCGTCACAACATCACTTATTATGTAATGTTAAAAACAAATGCATAAAATAACAATGTAATAGACAAAAGAATAAAATGAATGGTTTAAATTTGATATAAAAGAAAACACAATCGAATACAAAACAAAATTAGATGGAAAAAACAAATATAAATAAAAATATTTTTTTTATGAAAAACCAAAAAAAATACATTAGTTATAATGAATATTAAGTATAAAAATGCCAAAAATAATTTAAAGGTGGAGAGAAAATATAATAAATTGATGGAAGCTACAGTGAAAATCATACAAAGAGAAGCACTGACACGAAAGAAAATGACTAATTCTCCTAAAATTTGAATTAGACACATTTAATTAGAAATATTTCATCCTCTCCCCCCCCCTTCCATCTGTCTACCTTGAACCAAGCACACCCTAAATGTTCATTCAAACTCGTATCATTACCAAAGAGGATAAATAGTAAGAGTTATATGGTGTAGACACAATCATGAATTTAAAAATACTTTAGAACAAATATTTGAGATTGCCCTCCTCCTTATTTGGGCCATTAAAATGAAAATTTATAAAAAATTAATGACATAAATACCAAAGTACAACATGATATTGAGCTACCTATCAATATTTTTTTGTGAGCTTCTTGCACAAAAGTACCAAAGTATGAATATTAGATATTGAAGGTGTAATTAGTTTAGCCTTTGTATTAAGTTGATTACTGACACCTGTCAGTTAGATGTGCTATTACAGGTTATCCACTTGTGCTATATAAAGCACAATTTTTTATTGTAACTAAATTCAATTCAATCAATATAAAAATTCTGTTATAACAGAAATGGAAAATATCTCTGCACTTTTCTTCTTTTCTAATATGGTATCAGAGCCTATTGATCGGACCATGGGCCGCCTACCGTTAATATCCATGCACCAAGCCCAAAAAAAGAATGCTGGGCGTGAGGGGGTGTATTAGGAAGATCCTAAAGTCCCACATTGGTTGGAGATAGAGCATTGAAAGAGTATATATAGAGGGACACTCCTCACCTTACCAACCTAATTTGTAAGGATGAGTTAGGTCAAACTCTAATATGGTATCAGATTGCTGAATCGATCCATGGCTGACGTTACTCCGCCTCCGTCGCTTCCGCTTTCTAACCTTGGTTCACCGGAAACAACGTCGGTGCCACCGCCTATTTCAGACGATTCTCTTCGTCTTCACTTCTCCTTGAAGATCGCACAAAAACTCGATGAAAAGAACTTTCATCTATGGCGTCAACAAGTTGAGCCATACATCAACGCACACGATCTCACCGATTGGGTGGTTTGTGCTCGTGTTCCGCCGAAGTTCCTCTTTGAAGCTGCTCGCCGCGCCGGTTCCTTTAATCCGGCATACTCTGCATGGATCCATAAGGATAAGATGCTTCTATCGTAGCTTCAGTTCACGTTATCGAGCGAGATTCTCTCACACGTTCTTGGATGTTCGCACGCTCATGAACTGTGGGATCGATTGTTCAGTTATTTCCAGAAGCAAACGCGTGCTAGGGCGCATCATCTTCGTGTTGAGTTACGTGCTCTTACTCTTGATACTCTATTTGTTCAGGATTATCTACTGAAGATTCGCACCATCATTGATGCGCTTGCCTCAATTGGAGATCCTATACCTCTTTCTCATCATATTGATGTTATCTTGGAAGGTTTGCCTGCTGAATTTGCTCCGGTTGTATCCGTTGTTGAAAACAAGTTCGGTGTAATGGATCTAGATGAAGTTGATATTCTGATTTTGGATCATGAACTTTGCCTCAACAAATTCAAGAAACAAACTCCACTAGATCTGGTATCTCTCAATCTCACACACTCTGTGGCTCCATCATCTACTAAGAGGAAACAGCTTCGCCTGCAGCTGATTCATCCTCTAATCTGGCTAGTGCTCCTTCTCATGTGCCTGATTCTTCTCAATTCAGAGGAGGTAGGAGTCATCGTGGTGGCATATTCAGAGGCAGAGGTGGCAGATCTTCTGCCTCTCATATCCAGTGCCATGTGTGTTCTAAACCAGGTCACACTGCCTTGCAATGTTGGCATAGATTCAATTCTTAGTTTCACTCTGTTGCAGCTCCAACTTCTGCTCCTGCTCCTTATATGCAACCTCAGTGGCCTAGTGCTAGTGTGTACTATACTCAAGTACCACCTCAAGGCTCTCATTATGTGTGGACCAGGCCTCAAGTTGCAGTTGTGCCTGCAGTTGCCTCTGTTCCTGCTGTAGCCGTTGTTCCTGCAGTTGTTTCCCAACCTCCTAGCACCTTTGTGGCCAGCACTTTACCTTCTACCTCTGTTTCTTGGTTTCCTGACTCAGGAGCCTCATATCATGTTACTAATGATGCCTCTAATTTGTAATAGGTGACTCCTTTTGAAGGCCATGACCAGATCTTTGTAGGAAATGGACAAGGTTTGGCTATTAAGACTGTTGGCACTAGTTCCTTTTCATCACCCTTACATCCTCCCACACACCTCACTCTTAAAAACTTACTTCATGTACCTACAATTACCAAAAGTCTGTTAAGTGTCAGTCAGTTCACTAAGGATAACAATGTCTATTTTGTGTTTTCAGCTAATACATGTCTAGTAAAATGTCAGGTGTCTAATGCTACCTTGCTTGAAGGTCATGTTGGTGTTGATGGTCTTTATGAGTTTCCTTACCTTGATGTTTCCAAGTATGCTAAGTCCTCATTTGCCTCCACTGCAAAGTCTTCTTTTCATGTTGCACCTAGTGCTTATACTTTTTTTGTATCTTCTAGTCTGCCTTATATGTGGCATCTTAGACTTTGGCACCCTAATGTGCATGCCTTAAAACTTGTTTTACAACAATGTAATGTTCCCTTTACTAATAAAGCCAATGAGTTATTTTGTTCTGCCTGTTGTGTTGGTAAATCTCACAGACTGCACTCACCCACCTCACACAGTGTTTATACACAGCAATTGCAGCTGATTTACACTGATTTATGGGGTTTTTCCCCTTTCAAATCTACTACTGGATACTTTTATTACATCTCCTTTGTGGATGCATATTCCAAATTTACTTGGCTTTATCTCATTAATACCAAATCTGAGGCCTTGTCTATTTTTCAAAAGTTTAAGGCCATGGTAGAATTACAACTTAATCTTCCTATCAAGGCTGTCCAGTCTGACTGGAGTGGGGAGTTCAGACCCTTCACCAAGTACCTTGTTGACTTAGGTATCATACATAGGCTGATTTGCCCTTAGACACACCATCAAAATGGTGTCATTGAAAGGAAACATAGACACATAGTTGATCTTGGACTAACACTTCTTACTCACGCTTCCCTTCCTTTTACTTATTGGGATTATGCCTTTTCTACTGATGTCTATCTCATCAACAAGTTGCCCTCTGCCTCTATGCAGTTTGTTGTACCCTACACACTGCTTTTCCATCAGCAACCTGATTACAAATTTCTCAAAGTTTTTGGCTGTGCCTGTTTTCCTCTTTTAAGGCCCCATAACACTCACAAACTGAGTTTTAGATCACAAGAGTGTCTTTTCTTGGGTTATTCTACCTCTCACAAGGGGTATAGATGCTTAGCACCAAATGGTAGGTTGTATATCTCTAAGGATGTGATGTTCAATGAATCTAAATTCCCCTTTCCTACTTTATTTCCAGCTTCTGTGTCCAAAACCTCCTTTGCCTCTCCTCAGTCTTTAGTGTAACACCCCTCTAATAACCCGCGGCAATTAACAAAATTAAATCAGAGTAACATGTATAGGGTGTCACAATTCAAAAAATAAATAAATAAAAGAAAACACACGTTCGACATATGTCATGCATTCACTGAAAACATCTGGTTATAACTCACTAGATTAAAAATCATGTTTACACAGCGGAATTGAATCATCAAGTCAACATTACATTATTAATGTATCAGACTTCAAACAAATAAACAAATAGAGTTATAATCGAAACTCAAACATCGCGTTCCCAGTGTTACATCTATCAGAGCATGACACCGACACAACCACTAAACCAACTTATGAGTTAACCCTCACCAAGTCGCGCCGCTATCCTCAATCTGAAAATGACAACAAGTAAGGGTGAGTCTCATCACAGTTAACCAATGTTATTGCGTCATAAATAACAATATATCATAGTTATATCATTCACCCAATCGTTTCATATTCAGACACATCATCGTCACACATTCACATGCATCAAGTCATCACATAACATATATTAATCATGTTACAAAAATTATGCATATGTATGTAAACTGACACTATGCATGTGGTACCAGGGGCGGACCTATTCATAGGCACGGTGTGGCTATAGCCACACCAGATTTTTCAATTTTTTTCTCCATATTATATGAGAGATGAACAAATAAAGGATCAGCTTGAAAAGTTAATGTTCCTCGAGAGATACCAACAGACGATTTCCCCCGGCAAGAGAGAGGAGTGAGTTGTTGTTGATTTTCATATTTTTAGCGACAAAGATTGATACGGTAAGAGATTGTGAGAATTACACAAAGTTTGAAAGACGACGAGAGATTTGTGAGGATCAAGGAAAGTTTGAGAGACTATGAGAAATGTATGTTGGAGAAGCTCAGAAACCCACGTTTATGTATGTATGTATGTATGTTTCAGAGACGGTGAGAAATGTGTGTATGTTAGGGTTCACTTTTAATGAAAGGATTTTTTTTTTTAATTTTGGCTAGGCAATTTTTTGGACTAGACGTGTTTTTCAATATTTAGGAACCATTCTAAATTATTAACCATTTGAGTTGGCTATATTTTAAAATCATTTTTTAATATTTGAAAATATTTATACAGTAAACTTCATTTTAAGAAAAAAGTTGTTTTAATTAACTCATTAGTTTATTTTACTCAACTAACTTATTTGTATTTCTACCTTATTAATATTTCTAACTCATTAGTATTAAAGTTAAAAAAACTATTATAAGCTAATGATTAAAAATTGAATTTTATTTATTACAATACTAATGGGTACTTTTAAATTAAACAATGATTGCAATCATATTTTAAATTAACTTCTAAAAAAAAAATCATATTTTGTATTAAAAGGTCGATTCTTTTATATTGGATTAGAATAAGTAAAACACAACAAAATTATTATTATTTTTTTTTTTGTAGTTTCAATTTTTCTTGGTAATAGTTGGTGGGTAATTTCAATTTTTTTTTTAGTGTCCTCTCATTTTTTTTCTATCTCTTTCACTTTTTCTCTTCTTCTTGTACCCAATCATCTCTCGTATTTATCTCTTGTTATCATATTTGTTAATCCAATATTTATTTATTTTTTACTTGGTTTGATTGTATTTATTTGTGGGTGATTGAAAATCAAAGGTAAAATGAGTATTTCAAATTTCTCTCATTCATTTATAATCAATTGGTTTCATTATTCTTTTTATAGGATGAAGAAAAAATTCCGATACTTTCTAGAGATAAAACTACTTCTTCGACTAATCTAGAAGCATCAGACGCTCAACATCCATATTTAGCCACACTGATATTTAATGTCTAGATCCGCCCCTGTGTGGTACCAACATCACCAGTGGGAAAACCCACCGACCGATCTATCATCATCCAGATACGGCCCTTCCAGTACAGATTCCACACAATGGAAATCTTGCCCTTCACTGAATCCTCTCATCATTAGGAATTCAGCCCTCATCAAATGACTATGAATGCATGCAACATGTATACAATATAATATCATCATCATCACACTATGAGTAGCGTCATCTCATACTCATTCATCATCATTCATCATCATCATTAGCAAGTATGCTCAATATATATATATATATATATATATATATATATAATTGCATCATTTAATAAATCAGACAACAATATTTCATACAGATTCATCAGTTTAAAGTCACACGTCATCAGACTTTCAAGCATCACAAAACAGCAAAATCTGCAGGTCACGCTGGCCATACGCGTACCAACAGGGCCAGAAAATCACAAAACACACTCCATACGCGTACGAGCAACACCAGAATTCCACACAAAACACACATGTACGCGTACCACAAGGCCATACGCGTACCAACAAGGCACCATACGCGTATCATACGCGTATGAGCAGGTGCATTCTGCTGCACAATTGAGGAGCGTATCATACGCATACCACCCCCCTATACGCGTATCATACGCGTACCATACGTGAATGGGCAGAAGTTCTCTAAATCTGCAACTTACCCATTCGTCTTCCTCGCGATTTCACCTGTACAACTTGTGATTTGGATCTAAAACCAGAATTTCTGCACTTCTAAACACATGGTAATCATCTATCCTCTATATTCTATTAATCCATGGCTATTCCATTCGATCCAAACACAATTCCACTCAATTCATTAGAGATTCATAATCATAGGTTTCATTATACAGAATAACACAATAACACAATCAAAATACGGAACCTCTTGATCTAAACAACATCCCTAATCAATATCATCATCTATAACACGATAAAAGAGACTAAATGGAGAGTGAGTCCCCCCTTACCTTAGACAATTTCTTGATCTTTGGTCTCTCTCCCTCTTCAGTTCTTCTTCACGTTCTTCGTGTTCCCAAACCTCTGTTCTTGCACGTTCTTTCTTTCTTCCCAAATCCAATTGTTTTATGAAAATAATAATAAAATTAGTAAAGAGCCTTACTACACTTCACCCCCTCTTTTACTATTTCCTCACATGGCCCAAATGCCATAAACCATTATTTTTCTATTATTTTCACAAAATCCTTAATAACCCTAATTATTAATTCAATATTCAAATTAAATTAATATTAAAATTATACGGATGTTACAACTCTCCCCCACTAAAAGAGTTTTCGTCCTCGAAAACATACCTCAGGTAAAAAGTTCTGGATAAGAGTCCTTCATCTGACTCTCTAGCTCCCAGGTAACGTTTCCTTCAGCAGGTCCTCCCCAAGCTACTCTGACCAAAGCTATTTCCTTGCCACGCAATTGCTTCAGCCTTCGATCTTCAATCCTCACAGGTAAAGTCTCAACCGTCAAGTTGTCTTTCACCTGTATATCATCTACTTGGATCACATGAGACGGATCCGAAATGTATTTCCTCAACTGAGACACATGAAATACATCATGCAAGTTTGCAAGCATCGGCGGTAAAGCGATACGATATGCCACTTCTCCCACTCTTTCAGAAATTTGGAATGGTCCAATAAAACGCGGAGTCAACTTCTTTGACTTCAATGCCCGACCAATACCCGTCATAGGAGTAACTCTCATAAACACATGATCTCCCTCTTGAAACTCAAGTGTTTTCCTCCTCTTGTCATGATAACTCTTCTGACGACTCTAAGAAGCTTTCATCTTTTCTTGTATCATCTTAATCTTCTCCGTAGTCTGTTGTACAATTTCTGGTCCAATCACAGCACTCTCACCAAATTCGTACCAACACAACGGCGTCCTACACCTCCTACCATACAAAGCCTCAAACGGAGCCATACCAATACTCGAATGATAACTGTTATTGTAGGTAAATTCAACCAAAGGCAGGTAACTATCCCAAGTACCTCCTTTTTCCAACACACAAGCCCGCAACAAATCCTCTAACGACTGAATCGTCCTCTCAGTCTGTCCATCAGTCTGCGGATGATAAGCAGAACTCAATCTCAGCTTTGTACCCAAAGCTTTATGCAAACCTTCCCAGAACTTAGACGTAAACCTCGGATCTCTGTCTGACACGATACTTGAAGGAATACCATGCAGACTAACTATCTTTTCAATATACAATTGAGCCAGCTTCTCCATCGGATAATCCATTCTTACCGGTATAAAATGTGTAGACTTCGTCAACCTGTCCACCACGACCCATATAGCTTCACAATTCTTAACAGTTCTCGGCAAACCAGAAACAAAATCCATCGATATGCTATCCCACTTCCACTCAGGAATTAACATCGGTTGCATAAACCCAGACGACTTTTGATGCTCAATTTTTGACTTCTGACACGTCAAACAAGAATACACAAACTCAGCAATTTCCTTCTTCATTCCAGGCCACCAAAACAACTTTTTCAAATCATGATACATCTTGGTAGCACCAGGATGAATACTTAAGCCACTACGGTGTCCTTCTTCCAAAATACGCTTTCGGAGTTCAGCAATATCAAGAACACAAACTCGGTCACCAAACCTTAGTATACCATTCTCGTCAACTCTGAATTCACCATTCTTGCCTTGATTTATCAAAGTCAACTTATCAATCAATTCAACATCAGTTTTCTGACCTTCTCTGATTTCTTCAAGAATACCACTAGTCAGCTTTAGCATACCCAGTTTAACACTAGTAGAAGTACCTTCACAAACCAAACTCAAGTCTCTGAATTGTTCAATCAAATCCAATTCCTTCACCATTAGCATAGACATATGCAAAGTCTTCCTACTCAATGCATCAGCAACTACGTTTGCTTTACCCAGATGGTAATTCAAACCAAAATCATAATCCTTCAGAAATTCTAACCACCTCCTCTGCCTCATATTCAGCTCTTTCTGATCAAAGAGATACTTCAGACTCTTATGATCACTGAACACCTCAAATCTCGAACCATACAAATAGTGTCGCCACAACTTCAAAATGAAAACCACAACTGCCAACTCTAAATCATGAGTCGGGCGTAATTCAAAATACATTACAAAATAAGCATGTATTAGCAGTAAGTATTACATAAGTGCACCAAAACATGGGCATAATTCAAAACACACTACCCTTTGATGCCTTCTTTGGAGTAGTCTTGGATGCCTTCTTTGGAGTATTCTTTGAAGCTTCCTCTTCTTCAATGTCCATACAAATTGGTTGCTCAGGGTCAGAACCTGGACCATTGAATGGTTTAGGTTTTTTGAACCAGTTCTCCTTTATCCTCTCACTTACCCTTCTCCTTACAATTGGCTTATCAAACATCTTTCCCTTGCCCTTGGTACTATTACTTGTTGAGGCCTGAGAATGGATGTCTGGTAGGCTGCTAATCATTTCATCAGTTATATCTCCAAACAATGTATCAGTCTTGGTTTCTTCATTTTCTTCATTGTTTGTAGCAGACTGGCTTCCAGCATTGTTAGTACCTTCTTCACTTGCATTTGGTCTCATTCTCTTCTGCATTTAAAAAATCAGTTACATTATAATCAAATAAACTACAGTATATCCAAAACATGTTACATATGAGTACTAGTGACATTACCTTTCTTTTCATTTCACTTTGATTTTGTCTGTTGCTCTTGCATGTCTTCACATTGTGTTCCACCTTGTCACACTTAGTGCATCTATAAGATACACCAGGTAACCTTCTTCTAGCTCCTTCTTCTCCATACTTTGTTTTCAAATGACATCCATCTACCCCAATGAAGGGTCTACAACCATTTGTAAAACCTTTTTTACATCCATCAAAACAGAAATAAAAAGATCCAAACCTTGGTTGGATTGTAGGTAAAGGCCTCTCTATGTTTATCTTCATAGTGTTTCCAGGATTGACCCTATGCAACTCAGCTGCATACCTCCACAAATTTGCATACTCCTTGTCTGCATCTCCTTCAATGATATTTTTGGCAACCAACTTTGCTTTCCATGCCCTACACACAGTTATCCTAACAGAATAATTTTGCCTCATGTCTTGGATTATGTCACATATCCTTACCTTGTCAGATGTTCTCATCTTTTTGACCACAGCCTTAGCCACCCACTTAGAACTTGCACTTTTGTTATCCAAAACCCTAGCACATGTGTGGGTATCTTTTATAGTCTTTATGGCATAAGTGTGCTTATGGCCCATCTTAGAGCAAAGCATTAAAAAATCATATTTGGCCTTGCATTCAACCCTCACTCTATAGCCCTCATTTTTTACAAAGGTAATTTCCCTCCCATTTAATACTGTCCACTCACGGATGACCTCTCTAAAGTCATCAAATCTATTGAACTCCATACCCCATTTAAATTTGAAATCCTTATTAAGCTCCTCCTTCTTAAACTTATCAAACCCAGGCTCTTTTTCTTCCTCTGAGGCGTCAGGATCAGAGCTTAGTAAATCCTCACTAATATACTCATCATCCTCACCTTTATTTTCACTCTCACCTTTACTCTTACTAGGAAAAGTCAAATAACCAGCTACAACAGGCCCCTCACTAACTGGTAAAGTAACATCAACCTCTTCAAAACCATCATCAAGAGCTGTGGTCCTTTCATCCTCACTATCGTTCATCCCTTCTACAAGCTCTTCATCACTTACCTCTAACTCTACCCTTTCATTCACACACCTGGGTTTCTTATTGTGTTTAGCTGCATCGTGTTCAACAAACAATTTCCCATCTACTCCTATCGAACAAGCAAACGCAGCTAAATCATAAGCATCAGAATCACTCTTCATCTGTAAATAGTTAGGATCTATTTCAGAAATTTTCGTCCATAACCTAAACGACCCAACTACATAACCCCACCCACTTACTATCTTTTGAATGTGACTCTGAGTCCAGGTTTCAATGTGTATCCCAGTAATAAGCGTCGTAACCCCGCCTCTGTAAATCATCTCACCGTCGCAAGGCTTCATGAATTCTCCTCCATGGTGAAACAAACAATCAAACCTGACATTCAACTGCAAACAAAACGTAATGTAAGACAAAAGAAAACACATAGTACCAGTGTCCCCAAAGAAATGAGCACTTACCTCAGCCGATTCCACCGTTTCGCCACCGTCTTCAGCCATCGTTCGTCTTCTCCTTCTCGCTTCCAAATTTTTTAAAAACCCTAATCTGGAAATGTTTGTTTTGGGGGGGTAAACATAACATAATCACGAAATTCTTTTCAAAATTTCCAATTCAGCCATAACAATTTGCCAACTTGTCCACTAACCCATTGACCAGTCAGCAAGTGTGGTAAGAAGGAGTGGTAAATCCAGGTTTTGGGTTTTATAAGGGGCGTTTTGTAAAAAAAACATTCAGGGGGGCCAAACCAAAACTCGCTATATTGGCAGGGGGTGAAGTATATTTAACCCTTATTATTATCATTATTATTATTATTATTATCATTATCATTATCATTATCATTATTATTATTATTATTATTATTATTATTATTATTATTATTATTATTATTTTTGATACAAAAGAGGGCCTTAGCCCAAAAAGAAAAGAAAACTACGGGAGAACACTCCTGGCAGAAATTAAACCTATGTGATCCTCATCTAGTAAGGATAACAAAAAAACTGACGGGTAATCGAAACGATCATAATGCATACTAGTACAACCAAATTTAGCCAAAGCATCAACACTCCTATTAGTTTCCCTGTATGTATGATAAACAATGACAAGCTCATGTTCTTCAATAATGTGACAAATATCTCGCAGCACTGCTTTACACTCCCAGCATTTGATATTCTTACTGTGAATGGCATTAACCACCATCTGAGAATCTGTATTAATTTTCACCCTCATGAAGTCGAGATCTCTTGTCATTTTGAGCCCTTCAAGCACTCCCCAAAACTCAGCTAACAACACATTACAGGTACCCAAATTCTTGCAAAATCCCTGCAACCAGTTACCATTGTGATCTCTAATTAATCCTCCACACCCTGTGGCTGTGTTATCTTGCCTTGCTCCATCAGTATTAAGCTTTACCATGTCCGAAGTCGGGGGTGTCCACCCAACAAATCTGCTTCCACTATGTATGCCAGAAATATTTTGAAGGTTGTTGCACGCCGTATTATACTCACATTTCCGACGCATAATAACATTAATCGGTTCCATAGGTCTAACAAAATTCTCAAGGTGTTCCTCTTTGTTCCTCCATTCCCACAAGGCATGACACCCTATAGCCCAAATGCTGCTCCATGTCTTGTTAATTGCACCCTTGTATCTGACATTTAGCTTTACCCAGTTGCTAAGATCAACCGAAAAGAAATCTCCCATGATTTCACTAGGAACAATACTGTGCCAGACATGAGAGATCTTGGAACAATCCCTGACAGCATGCAGCGCCGTCTCGCAAACATCACCACACAAATTGCACGCAGCTCCCCCAAGACCCTTCTTGCTCTTGCTTAGATTGGTTAAAATTCTGTCATGGTACAGCAGCCAGATAAAATTACGACATCGTTCAGCAGCAGCCAATTTCCAAATCTCTTGCCAAGTATTATCACCATTTTGATCAAAACCTGCAACTTCATGGAAAACATCTTTGATGGAGAATGTTTCATTGGTAGTACCTGCAAAACAAAACACATCGTTAAAATCTCCTTCCTTTGGCGGCACACACGATCGGATTCTGGCTAGAATGTGCGTTGGCAGCCATCCTTGTAAAATAGCAAGATTCCACTCGCCACTATCGTCAACTAAGTCACAAACTTTTGCTTCCTTGAGGTCCTCCGGAATTTGAATACCATCGTCTTGCAAACAATAGTCACTTCCTAACCAATTGTCTTCCCAAGCTCTGATGCTCTTACCATCCCCCACACACCATATACCAATCTGATACAGCTGACTAATAGAATTAGTAATATCCTTCCATAGGCTAGAGTCGTAACTCCTGGCAGTTGTAATAACACCATGATCCCGCATCGTGTATTTGCCATGTAAGAGCTTACACCATAGAGCATCATCATTATTATGCATTTGCCATCCCAATTTCATCATACAAACCGAGTTCATAATCTCCAAATTGCGCAAACCTATTCCTCCCAAGAATTTAGGCTTGGTTAGAGTTTCCACTTAACCGCATGAATACGTCTGTGATCCTCCGTGTCACCCCAGATGAATTTACGCTGCATCTTATGGATTTCCTCTATTGTTGCTTTTGGTATGCGAGTTGTCATCATCGGATATATAGGCACCCATTCAAGAACACTCTTAGCTAACGTTATACGCCCTGCTAATGAAAGCGTATTTTGCTTCCAATTACTAAGTTTGCTTGCAATCTGATCCACCAGGTACTGAAAATCTTTTTTGCTAAGCTTCTTACCACTTAGAGGCACCCCAAGATACTTTCCAAAGCTCGTGCTCATTCTGAAATTCAACATTTGTGTCAACCTCCTCTTAATGCTAGTACTAACATTTTTTGAGAAAAGAATGCTAGTTTTTTCATGGCTCACCTCCTACCCCGACATATTACAAAATTCACCAAGAGTATCCAAAACACAACCAAGCTGATTATCAGTAGCCTCCCCAAACAAAAGCAAGTCATCGGCAAACATGAGATGGGACAAAGGAATACCATTTTTACCAAGCTTAATTGCATTCCATTTTTTGTTCCTAACCGCCTCTTCAATCAAATGCGTTAATTTGTCCATGCATAAAACAAATAAATACGGCGACAGAGGATCGCCTTGACGGATGCCACGCTGCGGTTTGAAGTAGGGACTTCTTGCTCCATTCCAATTCACATTAGTTTTAGCACTAGTGACTCCCTGCATGATTAGGTTCACAAGATTCTGTGGCAGCTTTATCTCTTGTAACACATGTCTTATGAAATTCCAATTCAACTTGTCGTAAGCTTTCGAGAGATCTACTTTAATAGCAAAATACCCTCTTCGACCTTTGGTTCTTTCCATGGTGTGCATTGCTTCTTTGGCTATGATTATATTTTCATGTATCGACCTCCCCGGTACGAAGCCCGTTTGGTAGGAAGATATCCAGTGATTCATATGTCTCTTCAGCCGGCCCACAATAATCTTGCTAATTACCTTATAAATCGTATTGCACAAAGATATTGGCCGAAATTGTGTCACATTCTTAGGCTGATCTACCTTGGGAATTAGACAGATGTTTGTATGATTAATTTGCTCAATATCCTCATAATTCTTCATAATATTTTGCACAAAGCTGCATACATTAGCACCAACCACCTCCCAAGACCTCTGATAAAAGCCGACTGGAAATCCGTCTGGGCCTGGTGCCTTCCAAGCCTTCATACCAAAAACAACTTTTTTAACTTCCTCAGAACTTACAGGCTGCTCAAGTTGAGCAAGAACAGTGGTATCAATATCAAGATAAGTGATGTTTGTTTGTCTCCAATAGCCCACTCTATCCTCCTGAGCAAACAATTTTATGTAAAAATTATTCACCATTTCTCGAAGTTGAACATCACTCTCTATCCATTTCCCTTCTTCATCTTGAAGCATGACAATTTTATTTCGTCTTCTACGAGTAACAACTTTCATTTGGTAGTACTTAGTATTTCTATCACCGTCATTAAGCCATTTGGCTCTCGATCGTTGAAACCACATCATCTCCTCCTATTTTAAGATGGTGCTTAGATCATGTTGAAGCTTCCTCTCTAGCCGCTGCATGCCTCGATGAAAATTCTGACTGTATAAGCGTTGTTGCACTCCATTCAGCCTGGCCAGCAACTCCTTCTTCACTTTTTGCATGTGATGCAAGGTATGGCAACTCCACTCTTTGGTATCATCCATTATCTTCTTCAAGTTCTGAGGAAGTTCATGCACATCTTGCCAAATGCCTTTCATTCTCGTTATATAGTTTTCATCCACCAACCAAGCACTTTTGAATCTGAATTGTTTAGGGCCTCTCACAAACTGATTGTTTTCAAGAGAGATCGTAATTGGATGATGATCCGAAAATTCAACTCTTGTAAGAACTTTAACATTCGCATCTTGAAATTTGAGTCTCCATTTCTCGTTACTAATGGCTCTATCAAGCCGTTCATAAATCCGTTGACCTCCATGATAAATCGGTCCACGCCACGTATATCTAGGGCCACTTGCTCCAAGATCAATCAGCTGGAAGCATTCCAAATTATCTCTGAAAACCTGACTTTTTTTAAGGAAGCTACCACCCCACCTTTCTTCTCATTTGCGAAAGCTATATCGTTGAAATCTCCAGATAGCATCCAAGGCTCTGTAATGTTGGTCGATATAGCTTTTATCTTATCCCACATTGAATTTATTTTAACAACATTAGGGCTAGCATAAATGGCTGTGTAGAACCAATGTTGTTCCTTGTTTCTTGAAACTTGCAAGTGCAAGAACTGATCATCAATATCACAAACATCCACCTGTATACTACTAATTTTCCAAGCTGCTATAATACCTCCAACAAAGCCATTGTTAGCATTAGCAACATGAGCATCAAAACCTATTTTACTAACATTTTCCAAACTTTCTTGGGATCGCATCTCGTCTCCATTATAACCAACATTATCGGTTTATAAACATCATTAAAATGCTTAACATTCCTATAAAAATCCTTCCCTGCATCCCCCTACAGTTCCAGCAAATAATGTTATTGTTTGTATTCATCATTATGTATTTGGGGAATTAAAGAGCAAGAACTCCCACTAATCTTGGGCTATTTCCACCACAGGGGTTTCAACCAATGTCTCCTCGTCTTTTCTATGCTGTTCATCCATGTTATTCTTGATCACTTCATTTTTATCACTATTTAGAAGGCAATTAACTCCTTCCACTGCCAGATCCTTTGTGTCGCCAGTTGCATTTAAGATTGTGTCTGGAGGACGCTTTTTATAATTTGTACTCAGCTTAGGATCATCCTGCAAATGCTGACTATCACCCTTCCACGCTTCCATGTAATTCGCATGTTTTGTAACCCTGTGAAATTCATGTTGTGCCTCGTTATTACTCCCCCTTAAGCACGTACTCCTGTTAATTTGCAAGTCAAGTTCCTCCAAAAAGTTCACATTTTTGTCTTGCTCATATATACGCTTGATGCTCGTAATTTTCTGTTCACCGCCTTTCTCTTTAATCATGTTATTGCCACGAGATTTCAAAAGTTTGTTGAATTTGGAGTTTCCTTTGGTTGCCATCTTGCTGTCTCCTCCACGTGCATGCATGTGTTTTTTCCTATTTCCATTTCTGCCCCCATTAGTGTCCCATCAGTATTGGCCCCACTAGCAACTTTTTCCATAACTGCTTTATCATTAACAATTAAATCCGTTAATGAAGCAATCAATGATTCATTCTCCTTGTCTGGAATTATTCCTTCTCCATCTGTCACCATATCATTTGTTTCCTTTTTCTTGCAATGCAAATCAATCACATTGCTTGTAATGACATCTTCAATATTTTCCTTTCTTGCATGCTGAATATCTGGCATATCTTTTATTGTTCCACTCGTTTCTCCATGATCCATATTTAATGCTGAAAATCTGGATCCGGTAATTCCCCCCGCCGCATTAACTGCTGTCGCCTGATTGCCTCTCTGGGGATCCACCGTACGTTTTCCCCGCCTTAGTTTCTGAACAACATGCCACGATCCATCTCCAATTGCACTATCCTTAGTCACCATCCCATCCTCACTTCTCTCCCCCATTTGCACCAGATTGTTGTTTCTTCCTCCATTAGTTTCCTTGTCTCTGTTTGAATTCGGGCATCCTTCCTTGTAATGTCCAAATTTTCCACATGTGACACAGAGGAGATGCAATCCTTCATATTCAACCTTGTACTTCCTCCCTTTAATAGTAAACATTGCTAATAAAGGCTTTGATAGATTCACTTCTACACAAATCCGCGCATACTTCCCCCGTTCATGTTGTAAAGTATTCTTATCAACCTTCACTGCACGCCCTACTCTATCTCCAATGAAATGCAAGACTTTCGGATCATAGTATTCAATAGGTAGTCCTGCAACTCGTATCCAAACAGCGACATTTTCAATCGAATCACTTTCAGGATGAAAATCTGGGGTCCAGTCTTTAACTGTTAGGTAATGATCATATATAAACCATGGACCATTAGATAACGCTGCACTCTTGTCCTCTTCATGTGTAAATGCCACCAAATAGTAATCATTACTGAGATCAATGATGTTGATGATGCCCTTCCTCACCCACATTTGTTTCAACCTTGTCTCCAATGCTTTGCATCCAATTCTTCTACCCAGCAGTTTCACTATGATTCCTCGCCTCCATGGTCTTTGGATTCGCCTCTCTTCCCATTCAGATAACACAAATTGTGGACATTCATATCCACCCACTATGCATTCCTCCACTTTCATGCCGTCAACCATAAGTTTAGCATAATCTTCTTCATTCTTCTGGACGTCTTCCTCCTCATCATCCTGCATACCATCAGTGTTTTCCCCCGTGATCACATTCTTATAAGACTTTCCTTGCGTATGAGATACTCCTCGAACATCTCCCACAGCCATCAATACTTCTGGTTCATTATTCCCTGGATCGTGTTGAGAGAATAAGTGTAAAATTGAATTTGCCGGCGGCACCGGTGTAGGCACCGGTGGTTTTCCAGTCATCCTCAGAAATTATATTGATACTGAATCTTTTTAAGACATAGACCTTTGATAATAGAAGAATCAAAATTGCAATTTTTTATTATTATTATTATTATTATTATTATTATTATTATTATTATTATTATTATTATTATTATTATTATTATTATTATTATTATTATTATTATTATTATTATTATTATTATTATTATTATTATTATTATTATTATTATTATTATTATTATTATTATTATTATTATTATTATTATTATTATTATTATTATTATTATTATTATTATTATTATTATTATTATTATTATTATTATTATTATTATTATTATTATTATTATTATTATTATTATTATTATTATTATTATTATTATTATTATTATTATTATTATTATTATTATTATTATTATTATTATTATTATTATTATTATTATTATTATTATTATTATTATTATTATTATTATTATTATTATTATTATTATTATTATTATTATTATTATTATTATTATTATTATTATTATTATTATTATTATTATTATTATTATTATTATTATTATTATTATTATTATTATTATTATTATTATTATTATTATTATTATTATTATTATTATTATTATTATTATTATTATTATTATTATTATTATTATTATTATTATTATTATTATTATTATTATTATTATTATTATTATTATTATTATTATTATTATTATTATTATTATTATTATTATTATTATTATTATTATTATTATTATTATTATTATTATTATTATTATTATTATTATTATTATTATTATTATTATTATTATTATTATTATTATTATTATTATTATTATTATTATTATTATTATTATTATTATTATTATTATTATTATTATTATTATTATTATTATTATTATTATTATTATTATTATTATTATTATTATTATTATTATTATTATTATTATTATTATTATTATTATTATTATTATTATTATTATTATTATTATTATTATTATTATTATTATTATTATTATTATTATTATTATTATTATTATTATTATTATTATTATTATTATTATTATTATTATTATTATTATTATTATTATTATTATTATTATTATTATTATTATTATTATTATTATTATTATTATTATTATTATTATTATTATTAGAGATCCTCTTATGTAGCTCCAGATTGAATCTAATATAAATTTAGAATGATTGACCTGACTTACTCTTTTAATACAATATAATTGCCATTTATAGTTAATTCTAACAACCAATTTTGTTTGTTAAATATACAAAACATTACTTAATCAACACGCCACTCCAAACACAAACAACTCTTCCTCTTCCTTCACATCGCAGCGCGTGAACAACAACAAAAACATTTCCATAACCGCCACCAACTACCCCATCTCCCTCAAAATCTCTCACATTCACACAAAACAACAAAACTAAGGTTGGTCAAATTAACGTTAATAAAAGCGTGTGTCCCACGCTACAATACAAAACACAAATCAATCATTCATAGGCATAACGTTGTTGCAGAGATTGGGATTTCGTTGAATTGATAAATGACGAATAATGGTGATACGAACGAGTTGACTCAGGGAAGCGAGATGTACTCACCGATAACAAATCAAGCATGGGGTGCACTGTTGAATTTGATGGGTTTTTTTTACCAGTTTTTTTCTCAGATTATTGGATCCTTCGCGCATTTTCCTTTACTCTCTTTCTCTTCTTATAAATCATTCAAATCTCTGCCCAATGTTGACCATGATTCCGATCTTCAAATCGCCTCCGACGCGGATCACCGCCCGCTCAAAAAGCTCACGGTATCATATCATCCTTTTACCTTCCATTATTTCATTTTTCGGTGCTATATGTTTCGAAACACGTTTTTTAAATTAGGAATAAAAGTTGAGTTTTATGTTTAATGTTTTGTTATGGTTCATACTGCTGTGTTAGATTAGATATAATTGGATATCAATTGCAATTAGTTCAATATTGTTTAAGGTTTTTTACTAGTTAATTATGATTAGTTAGAAGTTGGTTATGTTAGTTACACTGTCTATATCGACTACTTTGTAATATGATTCCCAAAAAAATTCACTCAAAATAATAGTTCTCAGCACTTCTTGTCAACATTGAGGTTATGTTATAGAAACCAACCATGAAACACATGTAGCACCTGTTCCATCCTGTGTCCTCAGATACCTTAGTGTGTGCCTAATATGAAGCTGCTAGCTGTAGCTTCTGTGGTTAGTAGCCTTGGGATGCAAGAAACAGAAAATCTCAAACCCAAAGAGATGTTTAATAAAGCTAGAATCACATTTAACCGGAAACAAAATCAATTATAACACAATATGAAACCACACACTCAGCAGTAGTGTGGCAAAATGCGCCCGGTCATGCTTGTTTTGCCAGCACTTTTTTGCGGATCGGACAAAGGATTTAGGCCTGCATCCTCTAATGTGTTTGTCCCGTCTCACTTCATTTTTTTCGGAGCAAGCCAAGATTTTGGGTCCACACCCTCAACTATGCTTACCCCGTCCCGTTTTTTTGCGGGACGGACCTAAATGGGACGGACATGCTTGTTTGTCAGCCCTAATCAGTAACGTGCATAATATGAATTCTCTTGTTGTTGATGTGATATAAAATATAATCTAAAGGTATTCTTCATTCGTTTGCTATTATCATATTTTGTTGAATAAAATCACAGAATTAGGTGCATATTTTCATGATAAGCATTCGAGATGAAACTATAGTTGTATCATGTTTTGGCTTCTTATGATGGTGATTGTTCTGATATTCTTGTTTTTGTTTTTAGATTGCAGCATCCTGAACTAATAATATCTTCATTATGATTTTCTACTGATTTTAATTGTACATTCTGATCTCACATATGCACTTGAAGGTAGTGCTTGACTTGGATGAAACACTGATATGTTCATATGAGACATCAAGTTTACCAGATACACTAAAAACTCAAGCAACTCAAGCTGGTCTAAATTGGTTTGAACTCGAATGTGTATGCGCTAACAAGGTTTGTTACTTGATTACTTCTATCTGATTCCTTTCCTTATATTTTGACAAAATATTAAATCTTCACATGGAAATGTTGTGTCCTCAAGGAAGTAGATGGAAAACCAAAAATCAATTATATCACCGTCTTTGAACGCCCCGGGTTGAAAGAATTTCTAAAGCAACTAAGCGAATTCGCTGACCTGGTTCTGTTTACTGCTGGTCTTGAAGGTTTGATCCAAAATACTATGCTGAATCTTTGTTTTATGGAAGCTCTTTGCTATATTTTTGCATGATATTGATCTACAAATTCTCACAGGTTATGCTAGACCACTTGTTGACAGAATAGATACAGAAAATCGGTTTAGTCTACGACTTTATCGACCCTCAACAGTCAACACGTAAGTACTTATTCATTTTTTTTCATCAGTCTATATGCATTGTTTCTTTGAATGATGGATGGTCTTGTTCCTTCCTCCCGTATTCTTACAATTGTCGAATGCTTACAGTGAAAATCGGGAACATGTAAAAGATCTTACGTGCATATCAAAGGATCTAAGTCACATTGTTATTGTAGACAACAATCCTTTCAGCTTTTTATTGCAGCCAGACAATGGAATTCCATGCGTGCCATTTTCTGCAGGGCAACCACATGATACACAGGTGCATATATATCCGTGCTCTCGACGATTCTAATCAGCCATCTGATTTAAGATGATTCATTTTATTAACTTCTTTTGTGTCTTTATTATATGTGTTCATCAGCTTATAGATGTGATTCTTCCACTTCTCAAACACCTCTCTGACCAGAAAGATGTTAGACATGTGCTCCATGATGCGTTCGGTATGCCTGAATGGTTCCAACAACATGGGTTTCCAGTTCCAAGTTAACATCATTGGAAGTTTTTTTTTTTTATTAAGCTCTTGTTGAGATTTTGTCTTAAGAATAGCCAGCTTATCATTCAACTCCATAGATTTTACTGTATACAGTCAATTTTGTTCCTGGAGCATCCATAGATTTCAAATGCTGCTTGTTGAATCAAATCAATTCTTCATTTATACATGAAGATCACTAAAATTTTGATTCTTGTTTACAGGCTTCAAATTTAGTATCTCATTTCTGTCTTAGTCTTTCGATTTCTAAGAACAATTGGGTATTGGTAATCTAATTTTTTTTTAGCTAAAAATCATTCTAGCCAAGATTCTTACTCAGATATTTTCAATCAATTCAAGATTAAGAAAATTTCTTCACCCACCTCCTAACCTTCTTGCCCACCCCTGGTGAATTTACCACACTACCCCTTGTTTCGGAAGTTCATTTCCGAAAAGGTACTTTTTTTTTGTTAAAAAAGGTGTTTTCGGAAATGTATTTCCGAAAACTTATTTTTTTAATATAAAATATTGATTTCGGAGATGCATCTCCGAAATAAAGTTACTTTTCAGAAAATGTGGTGTTTTCGGAAGTTCATCTCCGAACGCACCCCCTTGGAGGAATTCGGAAATGAACTTCCGAAATATTCCAAGACCAAATTGGTCTTGGAATGTTTCAGATATACACTTCCGAAATAATTAATAATTATTAAAAAAATTAAAATCAAGGTGAATCAATACAATTAATAGGTATAAAATCAAGGTAAATCAATAAAATGAAGGTGAATCAATAAAATCAAGGTGAATCAAAACATCCTAAACTATTTGAAAGTTAAAAATTATTTTACTAACTTATATAAATCAAAAACATTTTAATTCCATAAGTAAATTTTGAATTATATAGAATTAAATATAAAATTTATTCATTAAATAAAATTAAGACAAAATCTTTTTTTAATTTTTTTAAACTAAATAAAAAATTATCTCATTTTTAATTATGAATCATAATAGAAATATATAAATATATAATAATAATTATTAATTTTGTAAGTGAAATATATAAATATATAATATATAAATATATAATAATTAATATATAAATATATAAATATATAATAATTATTATAAATTAAAACACTCATTTTTTTAATTTTTATAATTATTATATAAATATATAAATATATTTATAATTAATATATAATAATTATTATATAAATATATAAATATATAATAATTTTTATAAATATATAATAATTATTATAATTATTATATAAATATATAAATTAAAACACTCATTTTTTTAATTTTTTTTGTAAATACATAATGATTATTATAAATATATAAATATATAAATAAAAAATTATAACTCATTTTGTAAATGAAATTATTTTAATTTTTTTAATTAAAATTATTTTAAATTTTAAAATATGAATCAGAATAAAAATATATAATAATTATTATTCATAACTAATAAATTATATCAAAATATATAATAATAATTATTTATTACTCATAAATTATATCAAATTTATAATATATAAATTAATTCATATCCTAAAATTAATTTTTGGAATTTTTAGATTTCTTTTTGTTTTTTCGGAGATGCATCTCCGAATTAATCAAAATCTCAATTTTTGGGATTTTATCGAAAATGCACTTCCGAAGTCTGAAAAAATTTAGAAAAAAAAATATTTCAGAAATGCATTTCCGAAGCAGGGGTAAAATGGGATTTTCGCTGGGGGTGACCCCTATAGGGAGGTGGGTAAAGAAAAAACCAAGATTAATTGTAGGTTTATTGCTTTGTTTAGTGAAAAAATGTCTTCATATAAATGGTTTGCTTGTGTCATTGGATTTTTCTATTGTATGTGATCAATATTAATTTGTATAAATACAAATATCTAAATGATTGACATAGTTAGATATGTTCATAACATCAAAATCCAAAATTATGGTAATAGAGTTCTACATTAAAGATAAGTTATTTCATTTATAAATAATAGGATACTAAACAATCTAAACTTTACTACTTCCTATGTTTTTTTTTTATTAAGTATTAGTTTTTAAAAAACAATGTTCCCTTTCTTTCTTTCAAAATTCAAAATAATATTAATTACTGTTTTGTTCAAATTATCTCTGACTATTTAATATAGAGAGATAAATGATAAATAATTAATGATAGATTTAAATGCACTTTTAGTCCTCTATTTTTATGATTTTAATTATTTAGTCATTTTTACGAGTCAAAAAATACATATGTGTGGTATCCCTACAAGTGTACACGATATTCAGAGGTCTTAGTAGGTTAGGGTTTGCCTGAAGCGCCAAGAGGTCTTGTATGGCGGTATTACAGTGTTTACGACGGTTTTAGACGGTTAGCTCACGTGAGGTGAGTGGCTCTGTATGTGAGTGTTACGCTAAGGGTACGAATGATCAGTGTAAGTTATGATATGTCTCTCTTCTGTTAGGGGAGAAGTATTTGTAGAGGCTTTTGGGACTAAGACTTAGGAAACCCTAAAAGGTGGTAGTCGATCCCCCTTGATTGGGAGAGGTTGTTGGCTACTTATTCTTCAAGAAGTCATGGTATGACTCAGTCTGTATGAGTGGTGGAGGGATACTGGCATTGTGTGCGTTCTTATTAGGAGGACGAGCCATATAGAGCCATCAGGTTTTTGGATGAGGAATCGTTGAAGTGTCTGATCTCAAGTCAGTTTTAGAAAGCTCATATGAACATCTCCTAGTTAGGGTTTATCACTTTTATGGTGGCCTCATTGAACCTCGCCAAGTATTTTTGCAGTGACTCGGGGTGCCCCTAACGTACATTGAATAAAATGGTTGTGGACACCTTGCGGTGTTTGCTCATGAGAAATGGTGGATCAACTTCCTAGAAATGTCTTGGTAACTGGTTACGAAGAACCTGTAAAGGTTCATCTACCAGCGCAAGTCCGTCTTCTTCAATGTTCCATAAATGAACTTACACTTGAGGGATTTTATTGCACTTATTGTCGCTATATATGGATTGATATTGTTGGCAATAATGTGCATATATGGGTCGCTTTTTCAGTCGAATTTCACCAATAAGAGTGACTTGTAGTTATATGGAACCATGGAGTCCAAGATAAAAAGGGTTGGGAATCCAACACCTATATGGTGACCCTGCTTGCAATTAATTAAACTATGACCTTTAGATTTCTCATATGTGAATAAGTGATATATATGATTTACCTAACTATTTAGTTAGGTATTTATAGTCCTTATCTTATCATGGGAAATACCGATTCCTTTACCTATAAGTTCAGTTGTATGTAGTCTTAACGTAATCAAGTAGTGAAAGTAGTGGATGAGCCACCCTTTAATATATAAGAAGTGGTTAGTCAATTAGTGAAACATGTGATTATTTGGTTATGATAAAAAAAGTCTAATAAATACTCAGAATGTGCTTGACACGCCAACCCTCATAAAGCAATGGGACATGACCACCTCGTCCTAGTGTCTTTCGCATAAACTCGTCTCAGTTTCGCTTAGTATTATTTTGTCCTATTTACGCATTGGGCGTTAATGGACCAAAATCTTTGACACATATTATACTATATTATGACATTACGGTCCAAAAATAATTCATTAATTTTGCATTTTAATATTACAATTTTTAATAACTTGTGATGGGTCTCATAACTTACCCAATATATCGCTAACGGTGAGATGTTTTAGCAAACAATCGTCCTTGGTGGATTTGTTTTTTTAAATTAACCACTTTTTTATCAAAAAAAATTACGTAAATAACCAACGTTTCAAATTAATTATAAAAATGGTCATTTTTCCACTTTTTACACATTGTCGCCATCCTAGATGGCGACTACACCTAAAAAAAAGACCAAATCATCATTCTATGTGACGACTACACTTAAAATTTTATTTTTTTTATTGCGGCAACCGTCGCAAATAATTTTTGGTTATTTACGCAATTTTTTGAAAAAAAATTATCTTTTTTTAAAAAAAAATCTCTTGGAAGTGCCACCATGCCAATCTTATCTAATGTCAGAATTTGTTAGTCTAAAAAATACTATTAAAAGTGTTTTTAAAATTTCAACAAGACTACAATGTCCTTACTAATCTAAACATATATATTGAAACATATAGTCTGGCCATCTTATAATATGTCTAAGCTGTAAAAGAACTAACCATTAATTAATGAAAGCATCATTTAGTAAAAGCTGTTAAAGAAATTAGAATATTCTTTCCAGCTTCGTGTGTCTGTATAGCTTCATCCAAAATCCCTCAATTCCTCCACAAAAAGTTCAAGAATCTCTTTCCATTCTTTAGACGAACACTTGATCTAGTTCTACATTCTCTATTTCTCTTCTTTGTAAATGGTATTATTTTATAATTTATTCATAGACACCAATTCATTTTAGTTGTGTTAGTGTCTCTCTTTAATTTGCACTGGTGGGTCCATTTCTCTTTTCTTTATAATTTTTTTTATGGTTTATTTGTTGTTACGTAGAAATTTGTCAAAAGAGAATCTACATACAGATGTGTTGATGGATCATGGATGTTTTTTATTGCATGGTTGTCTGTGTCAGTTTGAAAAAAGATGGATTAATGTTTTGTTCGTACATGCATCCTTTTCAACAAAATGAAAATTTAGTTCCTCTATTTCAAAAATTAATTTTTCGTCTCCAATTTTATTTCTTTTTATTAGTTTTGGTATTTCCATTTCATTTTGAGTTTGATTTTGATTCTAATATGGTATAGGAATCAAAACATTGAAAAATGAAAGTGTAATTAGAGATTAAAAATTATTTTTTAAAATGGATGAATCAAAATATTACTCATTTTTCTTCAATAATTGAGGAATCAAAAATGTTTTTTTTACCTATTTATTATTTAACCCTCATTTTTTTTACACAGTGATATAAAAGTATGAAGTTGCGAAAACTTAAGTCTATTTTTTTTCAAACTGAATCACGTTTAATTGTAGTGTTAGAATTTGAAAATTTGGTTGATGAGTTGATTAATTGCTTTCAATGGCGATTTTTCTCACGTTTAAAAGAATTTTTTTAATGAATGAACTTCGTCCTTCCACTATAGATTTCTTAAATGCTTCAAAGAATGTTAAGTACGATTTTGAGTTTTTTTAGTGCTATAAAAATAAGAATTGCACAAGTAAAATGAAAGAAGAAATATAAATGATAAATTTACCAAAAGTTGTTTGTTTTTAGTTTTGTTCTGTTTGTTGGGCTTCCTTCTTCTCGCATTAGGAACATGCTTGTAACAAATAGAGTCAAAAACCTTCAGATGACTCACTGATGGTCGTTTGCCACTCCATACTTCTTCACGAACCTTATTCTTAATTTCTTGGTACACCTGCTCAGAATATAAATAGCAATGGAAACAGCTTCACCCCATAAGGATTTTGGCAATTCTCCTGCTTTAGCATGCATCTCGCCATATACAATATGATATTGTTTCTTCTTTATAAAATTACATTATATTGAGGCGTATAAGGAGCAGTTACCTCGTGATTGATACCGTGTTCTGCATAGAATTTTTCAAATATCTTATATGTGTATTCGCCACCTTCATCTTTTCGCAAAACTTTGATCTTCTTCTCACTCTGGTTTTCGACAAGCCTTTTGAATCTCTTAAAGATTTCAAATACTTCGTCCATTCGCTTGATCACATAGATATAGAGCTTTTGACTATACTCATCGACAAATGAAACAAAATACATGTTTCCACCAATGTATGCTTTTCAAATGGGCCAAATACATCTGAATGTATAACTTCGAGTATGCAGGAGGATCTCATTAGCATAGTCGAAATGAAAGAATTTCTGGATTACTTTCTGACTAAACAACCTTCACAGAGTTTGTCGCGCATCACCATACTTGGTATGCGGTTTACCATCTCGTGAGTAATTAGTTGATTGATTGTCCTAAAATTCAGATGGCCAAACCTAAAATGCCACAACCAACTATCCTTGTGGTCGACAACTATTTTCAAGCATGGTACCTATGTCGAACTGATCATAGTCTTAAACGTTTGATTCTTTGACAATGGAGATTTTAAGACCAAATTTTTCTGGGTGTCAAACAATTCTAAAGCTCCATCTTTCATGACGACTGAAAAAACTTTTTTGATCAGTTGTCCAACACTTAGTAGATTGCACTTCATGCCAGGTACATGAGGTACATCTTTGATCAAGGCTTTTGCTCCATTGCTCCTTCGAAAAACAATGTTGCCAGTACATTTTGCTTGCAACGAGCTATTATTTGCAAGTTTGAATTTTCTCTTCTTCGACTCATTAAAATTTTTCAACCAGTCCTTTCAACCAGTCATGTGATTTGAGCAGCCTGAGTCAGAAACCAGATCTTGGATTCGACATGGTTATCTGCAACTGCAGCCATAACCACCATATCATCTGAATCATTTGAATCTTGACGTGCAAGGTTCGCTCCTTCGTCCTTGCCTTTTGTCAATCTCTTCTCTTTCCTATACCAACAACTCTTAACCAAGTAACCTCTCTTTTTACAGTTATAGCACTGCAGACCTTTTTTATCTTCTTTGTCTTTCTGATAGTTTCCTCCTCCTCTTTTCGAGGATTCAGAAACCTTATCATCGGTCTTACTTTTATGAGGATTCGACTAAGACTTCTTGCCCTGAGTCTTGTCTATTTTGCCTTTGAATTTGTTGGAACCATCATTCTTCTTACATGCCTGAGCCTGCAGTGCTTGTATCGAATCTTGAACCCCTTTCCTTTCGAAAATCGTAATCTCACGTGCCTCCAACGAACCAACCAAATCTTCCAATTTTAGGTTTTCAAGATTGTTTAATTCTTGAATGGCTACGATAATATCATCAAAGTGAGAGGTCAACGTACGCATTACCTTCTTAACTATCATCTTATCAGCTAGGATTTCACCATAAACCTTCATGAGATTGACGAGATTTTGCACCTTCGACACATATTCTGCAATCTTTTTATCTTCTCCCATCTACTGTAACTCATACTGTCGTTGCAAAGTTTGCAATTTTGACAACTTTGACTTTCTCACCTCTTTCATAGTACTTGAAAAGAATATCCCATGTCTTATTCGTTGATTCAGCATGAGAGATCTAGTCGAAATTCGCCGAATCTACCGCCGATTGAATACAATATGCAGTCTTGGAATCTTTCTTCTTCGCCTTCTTGTGTGCAGTTTTCTGCATGTCGAGTGCATTCCGAGCAAGCTTAACAACGCCGTTTTTGACCACTACTAGGGTTTCATGAAAACTGAACCAGGACTTTATCTACTTTCTCCACTAGTTCCAATTTTTGCCCTCCAGAAATCATAGAGAATTTGAAATTTCATTAGTACCATTCATCTTTGAAGCGATTGATTCATGTTCTCTAGAAACACGACCACTAAGTATAGGCGTGGAAAATGGGCATGCTCACCCAATTTAGGCGTGCCCCACAAAAGCCCGCAAAAAAACGGGGTAGGGCGGGGCGGGCATATTTGAGAGTGTGGGTCTAAAACCTTGTCCCGTCCTACAAAAAAGTGAAGACATAGCGGAAAAGGCCCGAGGGTATTGCATATTTTAGGCCTAAAAATAGTAAAGTTGTATGAAAAAGGTCATGCCTGCAAAATCCCACTAAAAACGGGGTGGGCGGACACATTAAAGGGAGCGGACTAAAACCTTGCCCCACCCCGTAAAAAAGTGTTGGCAAAACGGGCATGCCCGACGGAACAAACCCGCTTTTCCATCCCTACTAACGTGAAATTCTTGAAAACACGATCAAGAACACGAACCAAAAGCTTTAGATATCAATGTGTTAGTGCGTGAGTGTTGAAGCGGTAAAGCAGCAAGGAAAAAGTAATAGGTTTATTATTACCGGGTAATATAGGTTATATCGTATCGTAGTCAACAGAGATTGGTAGAGAAAAACTGTCGTTCAACTATCTCGCGTTCTAAGTTTCATGATTGGGTTACGGAAAGTAAAAAGCGGGAAAAGTAAATAAAAGCAAATAAACAATCTATTGTAGCTTAAGAAAATTCATTATGGAAATGTATTTCTACTCAACCCGTCGAATACTTAAATATGAAGATCTATTGCTCAACACTCACAATACGCATCAAAATCATCGGGCATCGCTCAAGATGCAACATCAGTGTCCATTTCTACAACACCGGCGAGAGCTCAACCGTATCATTCACATCGACGATTTCTCCATGGACACAAACAACACGGAGGCATTAAACTCGATACCCATTACGATTATTAGCACCAAATCTATGTCTAGAGTTTAGAAACTAATAGTTATCATTCCCAATCAAGGTCTATGATGTCTATTTCTACAACAACATAAACCTAAAGCATTTAAGCAAAAATATCAAGAACAACAATATTAATGATTTGTAAAGCAATTATATAAATGATCTCAAGATCAACAAATATACATACAAGAGAGGAAAAATATACATACAAACCTCACTATTAGAATGGGTTACATGGAATAAGAGGAAGAACAAATGGAAACTTCTTGAGCTTTCGGCACAATCGGAGACCACCCACATTCAATCGACATGATGAACCACCCACTAGTGTTGCTTGAACCTCTAAACTACAAATAATGTATAAGAGCTAAACTATATCAAAGAAGAGGTGATAAAAAAACCTAAAATTTTTTTTCTAAGCTATTTATACAAAACTGAAAAATCGTAGAGCGCGCGATGCATCCTCTCACTAATGGACCAAACCGCCCTAGCGCGCGATGCGCCTTAAGTCCGCGCGATGCGTGTAACAACCTTCTAAACCCTCGATAATTTAAATAATATTTTCAGAGTAAACATGCAAATAAGAGAATTACAACTACTTCATATAAAACAAAACATTTGTCATGCTATTCCGAGGAACATAAATAACTTCAACATGTTTTAAACACAGCGGAATACTTCATTCAGTTGAATAATCAAAACCATCGTCTACCATACTCCAGGCATAAACAATATTATTCAACAATAAAACCAAAACGAGAGTTAATATCCATCTCTAAAAACAAACGTTCCCCAGTGTTACAAGACCAGAGCATGACATGACTCTAAAACTATCGAAACAGCCTTCGAGCTATCCTCACCAAGGCAAGTATGGCTACACTTCAATATGAAAAATAACAACAATAAGGGTGAGTCTCATTCACAATTAAACAATGTTATCAGCTCATAAATGATAAAACATCAACATTATAATATTCACCCAATATCAAATATATTCAGATTATACACACATCCACCAATCACAATCATTAATCAACACCAATATTATAACATTGGAACACTTCCATTCATGTTATAATGATTCATACACCTAATGCAATGCAACTATATGCATGTGGTACCAATCATGGGTTTCACCCATCTCACCGATCCACCATCATCAAGGATACGACTACTTCCACTCACTAATTCCACACAATGGGAATTAGCGACCACTGATCCATCTACGTCGGGATTCAACCACCATATGATTCATAAATGCATGCATCATCTATCACATGTTAATCACCATTTTAAATCATATGAACACCATCAACATAATTTAATTCACCACACAGTGCAAACAACAATAGCACCTCTCACAATCTTGTACCAAGTACAACAAATCAACACAATAGCAACAGGGCATTAACATCATTCCATACCATATATAAGACATCCATCACGACTCATCATTTCGAAGAAAATATTGGGCTTATAAAATAAAAATGAGCTACTGCTCTTTGAGTTATTTAATTAAATAGAGGATAAAATTATTGATCCAACGCCCAAAACGGCACCCAAATCGGACTTACGGTTTGAAAGTTAGGAGCTTTTAAAGTTAAGTGAAATTTAGGAAAATCTGTGGAACCCGGTTCCTCCCCATGTGGGAACCGGTTCCTGCTGAACAAAATCACCTCGTTTTGGGTTTTTACTATGGGAACCCGGTTCCTCCCACAAGGGAACCAGTTCCTGACGCTGCTGTAGTAGAAAACTCCAATTTTATGACTTTTCTTCATTCCTACTTCCACTATCAACATCAAATACGAACCCACACATTATAGTGACCAATTTTCATCAGTTTTCATGATTCTAACACAACAGCAATGCAATATAACTATCATCCATCAATTATAACAAACCAATTGCATCATATTCATCAAATTGGGCATGTTAGTGTCAGAATCTCATAAACCTTAACATCCTAAATAGAGGTTCAACTCTTAATCTATTCTACCATCATCAAAACCATAATACTAGTTAATAAAGAATAGTCACCAATCATCAAAAACATATATCTATACATAATCTATCAAATTGAACCTAACTGCTCAAAACCCCAACCTAGAATCTATTCTCTATTGAATCAATAACATACGATATCAATCCTATCATCTACGAACCGATAATAGAGGTTAATCGGAAGAGTCCCCCCTTACCTTAGCTTAGTTCTTGGATTCTTCCTCTTTCTCTGTTTCTGAAATTTCACGTTCTTGCTCCCTTCTCCTCTTTTGCTCTTTTCTCCTTCTATTTCCAATTTTCCTCTTTTCCTTCTTTTATGAAAAATAACAATCAACTTTTGTAGAAGGCCTCATAAATAACACCCCTCCTTTTACTAAACACTACATTGGCCCAATAACACTCATCCCATAATTCTTCAAATTTTGATTTAATCACCGCATAAATTAGTAAATCCAAATAATTCAATTAAAAATTCAATTAAATTAACTTACGAAATTACGGGTGTTATAACGCGCCTTACAATCTGCCAAAATTTACTCTTTTTCTCCCAGGTCGCGCGACGCGCCCTCTCTTGGCGCGACGCGCCCTACATCAAAACTTTATTCTTTATTCCAACTTTGCGCTCGCAACCGGGTCTTCGACACTTTATTCCTCAATGTAACAACCGTTTTCTTTAATTATTTATTTATGTATGTTATGTGAACTAATTGTGAATTAGGTGTTGATTATATGCTTAATTGATTTTATGTTGTTTTATTTGAGAATTATTAATTAATAATATACGATGGTAAGTGTTGTTGATTAATTGGGCCTAAGTCGGTATTAGTAAGTGAGGGGTGTTAGTAAGAGCCCATTAGTAATTTAAGATAGTAAGGGTTTAACTAAAACAAAGGTTTTAGAGGAAATAGAGATTAGAAGCTCATTTGAGAATTTTGGTGAAAGAAGAGGAGAGAAGAGGAGAATCTCAAGGTTGAAGATAGAGTTGGCTTCAATCCAAAACCTAAGGTAAGGGTGGAGTTCTTTCATTCTAAAGGGATGTATGATGATAGTTCATGGTGGGGTTTAGGGATTATATGTATTCGAATCATTTTCTTGATAATTGTTAGGTTTTGAGTGAAATTAATCGGATAACGTTGTATGTATTGATGGAGATGATATGTTATAATGCTTTTTACCATGATTCTATGGGTGGGTGTTGAATTATAACATGTTTGGTGGAAAGAATGTGAAAACCTAACTTTTGGGATTTGGGTGAAATTCATAGGTTTGCATGATTAGTGAAGTTTTGATGAATCCAATGGTACATATGAGCTGTGTATATAATATGTATGTAAATTTCGTGTGCAAAAGTTGAAATTAACTGTGAATTGGGTGATGGAATGAGAAATGGAAACTGTGTTGTCTCAGCACAGATCTGCCCTGTGTTCGCGACGCGAACAATGGTGGTGGCGCGAACTGAATGGATTTTTGGAAGACTTGTTTCTGCCTCGTGTTTGGCGGCGCGACCATTGCTTTGCGGCACGAACTGAGTGAGTTTTGGAAAAAGTGGGTTACTGACTTGTGGTTCGCGGCGCGACCGTAAGTTGGCGGCGCGAACTGAAGGTAGTTTTGGGAAAATTCAGCTTTGTGTAACTTTAGGTCTGTAACTTCTTTTTACGTGTCGTTTGAACCCCCGTGAATCTTTAATCATTGTCTATCTAATGTATATGATTTGAAAACTATTCGATATCGTTTTGAAACCTTTCCTCGATTTGTATGTTACTAATTGATGATGTCTTGACCTTCTGTGAATTATAATATTGATGTTGTGGTTGTTGGATTCCAATATCGATTATGTCGTCGAAGTTGATTAAGTTGTTCAAGTCAATTATTCCGTTTAAGTTGATTGAGTTGTTGAGTGTGGTTGAGGGTGTGCATCATTAGGTCGCATCCATTGCATTGTTTAAGTTGGCCCAAGTGGCAAATGTTTAAGTTGGCCTATATGGCAAATGTTTAAGTTGGCCCAATGGAAATTGTTTAAGTTGGGAGTTTTACTCTGAATGGTACCACATGCATTTGCATAAGTCAAGTCATATTTGAATTGCATTCGATGTTGCTTCGAAGATGTGTTTGTTATGATGTGATGATGAAATATTATTGTGATGTAATGCATTCATAACTGCGAAATGTTTGTTAATATGTTATGTGATGGAAAGTGGTGATATATGTATGATCTCTATTACGCTTGAAATATTATCATATGTTTCTTTATTGTGAATGATATCTCACCCCTTCTGTTTGAATGTTACCCTCCGTTGGTAACGTGCAGGTAACGACATGGAGTAGCCGCTTACCTATTAGCTCGAGTCGGTGTGTCTATGCTCTGATACGTGACACTCGGGGGACGATTAGCTTGTTTTGTTCATGTCATGTTGTTTTGTTATTTCGTTGCTATATTTGGATATTGTTATCTCTCAGTGGATTATGTTGTTATGTCCTACATAGATATTTTGGATATTTTGAGTTGCCCATGTGTGGCTTGCATGACTTGATTATTGTTGTTGATATTGTTCTGCTGCAATATTATGCACTAATTGGGTTGAAAGTTTAATGAAATATGATTCCTCCATAATATGTGTGATGTATCTATGATTATGAGCATGATTTGTGATTTGTTAAGTTGTTAATTTGTGATACCTCAAATATGATGCATGTTTTGGAGATTTTTGAACTCTGATTTTCCATGTTAATTACGGGGTAGATTTGGGGTGTTACACTCAAGACTCCGAATACGCAAAAATACCTACAAAAAGATACAAAAACTATCAAATGGTATAAAAGTATACGAAAATACACTATTCACAAAGTATACGAATTTTACACGAAAACAGGGAATTATTCAAACGGTATTAACAAAAAGTATCGATAAGTGCCACTATTTACATACACAAAAATAACTACATTTTGGCACTTATCAGTGTGGCACCTTTAGTGAGGAGAGAATAATAGATAGTGTTTTGGACTAGGCCTATGGCTGTCCCACCGTCGAGAGGGGCCCAGTCCCTCGTGGCCCAACAAAATATCCAAATGATCGTGGCCGTTGGGAACCGCCTGTAACCGTTGTGGACGTCATATCCACGTACCCTACTAAGAGCATGTGGTCATCTGGCCACCGAAAGAATCGGTCCTCCTCCTCCGAGGTCCACGAGAAGTTAATCCAGGATGGAAGTCACATGTTGACTTTGCTTTACCCACGTAGGATCCTGGAAGTCTTTTGTTTTTGGCCTGCATAATCCGCCCAAAATAGCAGATCTTGGCCCAGCGTTGTGGAAACTATAAATACCCTCTTTCATAAGAGGGTCATGTATTCAATTCACTTTCACTCCACATACTTGCTTTCTCACTCTGAAATCTTACTTTGGCATCGGAGTGTCTTGCAGGTACCCCCTCCTCTTCTTTGGACCGACCAGAATCACATTACAGACCAAGACGATCGTCGGATTTCAGTAAGATCAGATATAATAAAAAAAATAAAAATTAATATTATTGAATTGTTTTGTATATACTGAATTACAAACTATGTCTATTTATGTTCAATTAACTTGCACTCTGAGTAAGCTAACAAACTCTAATTGAGTTTGGGCTTTGATTACTCAATTTTAAATTATATCTAATATCTCAACAAATTTAATAAAATAACTTATATATATATAGTTTGAGTTTTAGTATCAAGACACAATTAAATGATATGCTCACAAAGTTTCTGAAAGGTTAAAATTTGATGAGTTAATAAAATTGATAGAAACAAAACCATTAGCCAATATAAATTAGATAGAGTATTGTGAAGTAATCCATGTTGGTTCAAT